>NC_142193.1:2145000-2445000 GCF_026936395.1 Plectropomus leopardus
CTCCTTTTAAATTGTCTCAATCATGTCTTCCATGTCCTTGGGTATCCTCACCATTAATAAAATGTGTTCGTACATTTTAATTTGATATTTCCAAATTTATTCTAGACCTAACATTTGAAGTACACATTTGTAAACCTGGATTTCTGATGAAGAGTTTCATTGATAAAAAATACAAGCACATGCTTTGAAACGATGTCTAAACATTACAGAAACCCAGAATCTTATAGGCCCTTTCCTCAGCCAATCCACATGTCCTAAAAAATGGCTGCAGATGCTTGATTCATAAAGAAATACCATATATGAAACAAATAGATGTGACGTTTCTTATTTCATTTCCTTACTTCAAGTGGAAAAAATTTGTGTATTTTTCATGCTAGAAAACCACCAAACTGCATGATGTGGAACCAGGGTTTAAAGCCCGTCTGTTTTCACAACAGCAGATCTGTCAATCATCACCACTGTCAGAGGTGGGGGTGCAAATCCTCTGGACGGGATCAGGAGGAGGGTAGTCAGTGAAATGAATTCATACCCCTAGCAACAGGGGGTGTGCAGACACAGACGTTCACGCTGCCGCAGCGAGCAGACATAAATCTGGGACAGACAAACTCATCAAATTAATATTAGGCGTTGGCTGCGTGCCCACTCCCCTCTCACTGTTTTCACTCACTCTCATCTATATAATCATCCACCTTTCCTCCACTCCTCTCTTTTTAATCATCTGCTTTTCACCCACCCCCCCCTCAAACCACCACCACCAAAACACACACACACGCACACACACACACAAACACACCTCCCCTATCACCACCTCCTCCAAATCCACAGAGACTATCTGTCCATCCACTCTGATATTACAGATTATCACATGATATTTCTCCTCCTGTTGTTTACTAAGTGTTCTGTGGCCTCACTCGCTCTGTCCTCATTCTGTCCACAGGCCAATACTCCCGGCTTTGAAATCTCATACACATAATGTATTTCTACAGTGGAGTTTTTTTCATGCAGTTCCTGACTTCTGGTCAGTGCCTTGTTCTATTGCCTTTGACAAAATCAGCCATAGTTTTTCACTTGTCCTCTTTTTTTCCTCCCTCCTCCTCTTTTCCTTTCTCCTTCCTGCAGGTACAACCAGCCAGAGGTCGCCAACAGGCTCCAAACCCAAAATAACACTGGACCCCTTCATACGCCTCAAATCAGACAAGTTGGACTTGGTGAGTCCTGTCCTCGGGTCAGATTGGCAAAGCAGTTATTTTAGGGCCTTGCTGCTCTATGTATATTTCCTGGCGTGTGATGCCAAGCAAGTTGGGAGTTGGGGGTGCACTCCTTGCTTTAGCTTAAGGGGCCGTTTACATGGCAATAGTTCTTGCATGAAACATTAAACTCTTGTTGCATTTTGGGTAACGTTCACATGACAACAGTGTTTTGGGGGCCTGAAAATGTATACTTTTGAAATCGGTTTCCAGGGTGTAATTTTTTACACCCCAACCCCTCTATTACCTTGTATTCTGGAGATGTGCGTATCCTGTCAGACCGGTGACTTAACGGCTACACAGTTAGCCATGTGCAAGTAGGAGGACAACAATAACAGCAATCGTGGACTACTTAGCTGTTTGTGCTTCTGACTCTATTGAGGTTATTAACACTGTCGGTTCCCGTGCATGTGTTCATGCATTGGCCTTCGTCTCCTTGTTTGTTCATCCACTCTGTAGAGGATTGCAAATGTGTGCAGGCACGTAGTGTTCTTCTATGATGTGTCCGGCCTCACAGATTTTTTTTTAAATATGAAAAGGAAAGACTTTTCCGCTTTTAGTAGGACTGTTCTCATCTAAATGTGGCTTTATTTGCCTTGATAAGTGCATAAATCTTTCTTAGCTCATCCTCTTCCACTGTCTCTATCTTTGTGTCTCTTTCTATCAGTGATGCTCACCATGAGTTTATGCATTAGTTGCTAATTTTGGTTTGACTGATGCAGGTTCTTAGAGACTTGCAAAGTAACAACAACTTGTTGCTAGTGTTATTATTTGCTCAGTTTGTAAAGTAATGCTGTTTGTAGGTTGAGGGAAGCTTTAATTAGCTCTTGAGTTGATATCAACAAAAACTCTGATATTAAAAAATCAATGCCTTGCAAGTGATAGAAGGATTAAAGGTTGAGTCACCTGAAAATAAACATTGTGTTTTTGTTACATTAGAATGAGCCCTTTATATCAACATAGGGAGCAGGTCCTTGTCTACGTAGTCCGTTATGTTGTTTCTATGGTAGCATTTGCATTTGGACCATTTGCATTTTTGCATCAGCCACTGAGGTTCTCCTAAACATCTGGCCAACATGCTGCTGCTTTCTAATGAACTTTTGCATCTATGTTTTACACTCTAGCTATCTCTTCTTGCCCAGGGTACCAAATGTGCTAGAACCAGGCTACAACAGAGCATTTATAATATGATATATGAAAATAAGACACATGCATAGAAAGTCATGGAATTTTAGAAATAGAAATAATTTACTGTAATGGAGCAAATGCAAAAACTGTGATATCATGGGACTCATGATGGATGGATGGATCATGTGGGTAATCAAATAATCGCATTACAACACAACATGCCTTTTCACAATTACAGCTGAAGGAAAACTCTGCAGGATTGTCAGTTACAGTTCATAAACATGCCTGCCAGCAAAAGTGAAAGTAAAAAATAACCTCAGATTCACTCTTGTTTTGTTTTTAACCTTGCTATACATGTGGGTTTTTTTGCCGCTATGTGTCATCGATAACTCCTACTAACAGTCTGGCACCTGGTTCATCACCCTCAACATCATCTTAGAGTGCAATTAAAAATTTCACACCTATCGTTATTGTAATATGACATGCATCTGTTTCTATTATTGCTGTGCCTCTCTCCCCCTCTCTCCCCCTCTCCTCCCCTCTCTCTTTCTCTTTCCTTTTTGCCACGATTGTGTTTCATTTGTTATGTACGACATCTGCTGCACATCTGTCCGTTCTGGAAGAGGGATCCCTCATCATCCTCTACCGCTCTTCCTGATGTGTCTTCCTTTTTTTTCCCCCGTTACAGGGGTACTTTTTCGGGAGTTTTTCCTTGGGTGATGTGAGGGTCTAAGGGCAGAGGGATGTTGTACACTGAAAAGCCCTCTGAGGCAAACCATGTTTTGTGATAATGGGCTCTATAAATAAAATTGACTTGACTTGGTTGCTACCTTTTTATAAAGCCCATAACGTTCCTAGGAAAGAAAATTAGAGGGAAAAAAAATCCAGGCAGAGGGCAGAGTGTCTCTAAAAAAATACACCCATCTACCCTCTGACTATTAGCAAACCCTTAGCAGTCTGTGCAGAGGTAATGGGGTTATTAGATGTAAATGCAGTAAAAATCAGGACAGCACTGCAATTCAATCTTTTTTTAGTGCCACACAGATGTTTTGGATCAGACCTTCCTAATAGATAACTAATATGTATACTGAATGAATAAAACATACAATTTATAAGAAACACACAAATGAAATTTTCTCATTCAACCATTAGGAATCAGGGTATCAAGGTACATTAGATGTAAAAAAGTTGGATGAGCCACAGCATGCTCAGTAAATTCATGTCAACCTGCCCATTATATCTTCAATCCACAATCAAAGGTTTGTCCTGACGGTAGCACAAGAGGAAAGGTCATGGGGTCACCAAAAGCATCTATCCTCAGGGGACCATAAATAACCATATTAATATTTCCTAACAGCATGTCTAATACTCATTAAGCTCAACATTCAGTATGGTAAATGTGCTTTTATTATTCCCTTATTAGCTGCTTTGACTGTGAAGGACACAGCATGTGATCCACATCCTTTTCATCCTCATCTAAACATCCAAAGAGCTCTTACAATGTGTTTTGGAAGGCTCAGTTCCACAGAGTTCAGTCAGCGTTCTATAGAAACTCCATGAAATAAATTCACAGTGAGGATTTCTCTCATTCTGATTAACTTGCTTGGAACACTTTCACCCTGAAGCTCTCTCTCTCCCTCGAATTATTGATCTCTCTCTCACAGTCTGTCTCTGCTGCTTTATCACACTCATGCTCTTCATCTGTACATTATTTTTACCCTCTCAGCACAACGTCTCCCTGTTCTCCGTCTTAGCCTTGCCCTCCAGCTTCCTATCTCTGTGCTGACGGTCCCTTGTTCCTCTGTCTTGCTCTTTGGCTCCTGGCTCCTGGCTCTCTGGCTCTGCCCTTTGTACAGTTTTCTTCCCATATTTTATCTTTGATTTTAATTTAGCTCAACTGTAGGTTGATCCTAATCTACCAATTCATTAATGGGATTAGAGAGACAGAGAGAGCTTCAGTGTTGAATACATGCACAATTCTCTGTTGATCTGCTGGTTTATTTGCAAAAGAGAGTGAGAGAGATGGATAAGGGATAAATTTAGCTCTGAGATCTACTGTAAAAGGTAAACAAATGTCACAAAGCACAAAAAGCCAATGAAGGAAGCATAGAAGAAAAAACAGACAATTTGAAGGGATGAGCTGAGTACACTACTTTACAATACTGTATGCATATTACTGTTTTTATTGCATATCGACATCATACAACAGATGGATATGACAGGTACTAACTGTTGTACAATATGTACTCTGTAAAGGCCAGTTTATCATCGGTTCAAAGATAGAATTGCACCAAAGTGTCTGTAGGGTCGACATTTTAGATGAATAGATTTAGATCAAAGATCAGAAGTCAAAATCACCATGACCTTGCATTCAAGAACTTGTAAGAGTTTCTTCAAATTTGGCACAAAAATTTGCTTAGACTTAAGGATGAACTGATTTGAATTTGACACAAACGTCCACTTGCTGAGAACTTCTGTGCTGCCTGTGCTGAAGATGTGTGTGAAGCATTCGTGTTTTCACAGACAAAGATATAAACGTAACTATATAACATAATACAACAGCAAGGTGAATTCTAGCTGATCCTAAAGCCACTTCCAAAAAGCATAAAAAACATTTTGAATAGCCTAAAAGAGGACCAATTCTACTCATTTGCATGTTCATAGTTCTATTTGAGGTTTCTACGAGAACATGTTTACATGCTTAAATGGTCAAAAACAATTTATTTCCCCCATCCTGTCTAAGCTGGAACATCTGTATTCAGTCTCTGTCTGAGAAGGCTCTTTTCTCTTTGAGACCTTACCCCGAAAAAGTCCAGTCTGCTCTCATGAGTGTTTCCAAGTTATCTCTTGGTTTCTGCACCATCCTCACAGCTGGGAAATTGACTGTAAAAGAGGACAGCAGTACTATCTACAGGGGAAAAAATCCCCTCAACACAACCAGACATGTTCCAGCAGAAATAAGATCTGAAATCAGAGAGAAATTAACAACACTTTTATTGTTCACATGTCAACAGCGTTTTGGAGGCCTGAAAAAGAAACCGGGTTCGAGAGACGACCCCCTCTGTCTCCATGTAAACTGGCAGTGTGCAGTTAGGTGATGTCACAGCTACACTTTGCACATGCATGTGGTCTTCCTCTATGGTGTGTCATTACAAAGTCATACCACCAACTACTGGCTTGGCATGCATACCACGGCGTTTTTGGTTGTGCAAGGACCCTCTTGAAACTGAAGAAATTCTTCTTCTTTTTGACCATTTTCAGGGGTAGTAATTTTTCAAACTTGTTCTGGAGCTTTCATCACATTGACTTCAAATGTTATGGCTACCTTCACAAGACCTTTGACAGCAAAAGTTACTGAAATGATGAGTTTTCATCACACCGTGTGATCTGTATGAGGCATCTAATTTGCATGTTCTGTTATGAACCAGGATGTAAACAGGCAGTGGTATGAAACTCTGCTGTAAATGGTCCAATATGACCCAAACTTCACATGTGTGATAGGAGTCCTGCCCTGAACACATCTATATGACAATCTTAAGCGATAATGAGAGCGCCACCTATTTGCACAGGAAAGACAAAGTTTTACACTAAGACGTCATGCTCCTGGCAGGTTGACTCGATTGATCTCAAAATGGTCTCAAAAAATCTTTAAGACGTTGATGATGCTTGAAAATGAATATTGTGAGTTTTCGTTGAAAGGGATTACGGTGGTGGGGTGGACAATTTCGATGTTTCGACATGACATCAAAAACTATTGTAACTTCACCCCAGATGGTCAGATCCTTACCAAATTTCACAGATTTAATAAGAGTCCAGGCTTAAAGACATCTGCAGTGCAATTGTGAATGTTAGTCTTAGCGCCGCCTATTGGTAGCAGGAAGTTACTATATTTACTCTTTTATTTTTCCCCTGTAGCAGGTTAACCCAATTAACCTCATATCCAATTAGAATACCGTAAAGACCTTCATGATGTGCAGAAATTAAACTTTTGAGTTTTCATCAAACGCTGTTGCCAAAGTTACGCATTATTTGCCATGAAACTGGAAGCACTTTTTGAGGGGCAAAGCATGCACCCAAACTCACCAAACGTGGCACACACATCAGAAGTCCTAAAATGTGATATTTGATATGATTGTTTTTTCACTGATGTGCCAAAATGGCTTTGTAGCACCCCCTGCAGATTTCAACAAAGCAGCCCCTGCAGTACATTTCACCTAGAGCTACAAAACTTGGGAGGCATGTGTAACAGCCCAAGACCTACAAAAAAGCCTCTTGGACCCATACTGAAACCCAACAGGAAGTCAGCCATTATTAAATTGAATGGCCAATTTGGCATATTTTTGGCCATTTTCAGGGGTCAGTCTTCTCCTACAGATTTCATCTGATTGACTTTTTTTAAACATCCTCTCAGAAGGCCAAAGATATTAAAATGTATTACATTTGTGAGTTTTCGTCACACTGTGTGGCTGTTACTGGGTCAAACATTTCCATGTCTCGCCATGAACTGGGAAGTAAACGGGAAGTATTTTATAACTATGAGGGACATGGTCCAATCTTCTACATACTTCACATGTTTGATGACAGTCTTGCTCTGAACACATCTACATGACAACCATTACCATACTTATAGCGCCCCCCACTGGCAACATTAAATGTCATGGAAAATGCTTCTTCTTCTTCTTCTTCTTCTTCTTTGATGGACTGCTCCTACAGATTTTATCCGATTGACTTCAAATCTGGTGACAAAACCTTTAAGACCTTAATGATGCCTCCCTCTGAAGTGTAGGTTTTCCATGAACGCTGTAGCCATAGAGACCCAGTGGTGGCCACCAAAAAGGAAGTTGTTGTAACTTCACTTTGCATCGACCGATTGGCCCCAAATTTCACAGTTGTGGTCAGGCTGTAGCCCTTAACACATCAACATGTCTTTTAACTATAATACTCACTGAGCCACCTACTGGCAACAGGAAGTACACCTTGTACAACAACTATTCATTGATTTTCATGAAATTTACATGTTTTGACGTAGATTTTGTGTGTCCAAAGGAAGAAATTCACTAAGTGAAATATCTCACTCAAGGGTCCAAACTCCCTGCATACTTTTCCGACTTTCACTGAAAGGGATGATTGCATCACTCAGAGTCCCACCAGTAGCCTCGACTTGCGTGAGGGTGCGAGGGCCCTTTCATCGCTGTTTGCAGCTTTAATTACTTCTACATCCATGTACCTCATTATTTGAAACTGTGGCCAAGTTCAATATGAACATCCTTCATTCTATAAATAAGACACAGATGAAGACAGAGGTCTCTATCTTCAGTGATGCTGCTAAGGCATTATGGTAAAGATGCTGTCTTTCTGTCTCTGTTTACCTTCTGTCTCTGTCTTTCAGGCTTTGTCCTTCCTTGGGCTGGATGTCACAGAGGAGAAGAGGAAGAAGCTGAGGCAGAGTCTGACCACAGACCCACAAGGCACTGTGGCTTATGGAGGTGAAGCACGCACACACACACACACACACAAACACACACACACAAACACACACGCACACTTCCAGTTGTGTTAACAGCCAGGTGAAATATCTGTGTTGAGCTCCTGTCATATCACAGGCTGCTCTGTGTGACGGCTGCATGTCAGCGGTTGGCTCTGTCACTTGGCTGCGGTGTCACATTGTGTAACCATAAAGCAGCTTTGCGTCTGTTTGTGGCCGTGCAGACATTTCTGTGACTCTTCATACCTGTAAGTCACATTTACAGCACGAGCGACACTAGAAATGGTATGATATTATATCGTGATAATTGCTTATTTCTATTAATTTAATACAAATTCTATTGACAAAGGATGCACAATATTTGATTTTTTACTGATATGCTGATATTTTTTACCTCTTTTTGCCGATTTTTGATGTCTATACGTGCATGTATGTTTTTCAACCTAATTACGAAGAACATCATCCATGCACTCTAATACCCATACTACCATACTATTTAGTATAGCAGAAAGAGATTTAGTATGTCCCAATATGAAGTATGTGAAATGTAGTATGCCATAAATACCAGGATTCCCTACTACATCTGGCCGCATTTAGCAGTTTGCAAGCCAGCATGATTTTCTGGCTATTCTTACCCACAATCTTCTGCGCAGTTGCAGTTTACATCTTGAGAGCTGGATGACAGCTGACAGAAGCCGCAATGATGAATGACATGGTAATAATAGCAATATATATTGTTTAAGTGAACAAAATAAATCATACAGATAACCACCAACAAAAATAAAAATAAAATAACAATGATAGAGAAATACATGCAGACAATCCCAGCTGTCATCAGGGGGAAGGCGGGGTACACCCTGGACAGGTCGCCAGATTATCGTAGGGCTGACACGTATAGACAGACAACCTTTCACGCTCACAGTCACACCCACTGCAGAACCTCATTCCAACCAGGGACCCTCTTGCTGTGAGGGAACAGTGCTAACCACCACGCCACTGTGCAGCCCTACAAATTTTAAACTAAAATGTAGAATTCCTCGGCCTTGAACAGGCTTGGCTGGAGCTCTCCCCCGAGGCAATCCTGACAACAGCCATCACCAGGCTGATTGATTTGCGTAATCAAATCAGCCTGTCACATTGGCAGAAAATTCATTCCAGGCCGATGCCGATATTTCATATTAAAGCTGTTATCTGCCGATACAGATAACGTGCTGATATTAATCGTGCATCCCTTGAATCTGAATTAAGGGGTCATCAAATAAATTTAAAAATGTCAGATTCAGTATATGGCACATTAGCATAGCCACTTATAGAAAGTAGAGGTAGAATTACATTTCTTTAGGGCTGTAATTAATTATCAGCACTTGTCTCTCCCACACACACACACACACACACACACACACACACATATATGTGTATATATATGTGTGTGTGTGTGCGTGTGTGTGTGTGTATGAAGAAATACACACCGAAGCATCTGAAGTTACACAAAAATCACCAGAGTTTATTCTGACTTCTTTAACTGATCTAAACTATTGGGCCACACCTCTTAGTCATTGAATTCAGTTATTTCATTCAGTCTCATTGCCACAGGTGTATCAAATCTGGATGAATGGGCAAAAATTCCCACAGACACAATCTTCAAATTAAAAATCTTGTAGAAACCTTTCCAGAAGAGTGGAAGCTGTTATAGCTGCAAAGGGGTGACCAACTCCATATTAATGCATATGGATTTAGAATCGGATGTCACAGAATGCATCTTCACATGAAAACCCACTGAATAAAACTAGTAAAAGTAAGTTAAAAAAATAAGGATAAAAACTGAATCCAAGAATGAATTCCATAAGAATAAAATAAAACAAAATAAACAAGATAGAACCCACTGATATTATTAATAAAAATAAGCATAAAATATAGTCTATAAAATACTTAAAATTAAGGAAAATACAACATCCTAAAGATGTGCAGCAGTACAAAAGTGCAAAGCTGAATGCAAAGCAGCTAAGTCAGAGCTAGTTAAAGGCTGAACTGAAAAGTTCAGTTTTTAGTTTTCTTTTAAAAATATTTAGCGAGCTGGCTCCTCTGATATCTATAGGCAGCATGTTCCAGAGCTCTGGGGCGTAACTGACAAAAGTGACAAAGATCTTACAGCCACAGACTGCATGTTTGAGCCTGCTGAGTCTCCAACCACCAAAACTGAGAGAACACAGCAGCTTCACAACATTCTAGAGTGGAGAGTTTGTTTGTGCTGAGCACTGCTGGAGAACCGATACACCTGACGATGACAACAGCTTATGCCTCACATCCACCAAATCAAAACATTCACTCCACAATGACACATTAAGCTCTGGGCTTTACTCTGTGTATTTGAGAAAGAGACAGGAATATAATACATGTTTTTTTCAAATTAATGTCAGCGCAGCGCATGTAACTGAACACTAAACTAGAACTCTGTGCAGCTCATTTAATGTCTCTGCTGCCTCACTCTACTGACATGCTTACATTTCTTTAAGGCACGCACATTCACTCAAAGGGATAGTTCACCCCAAAATCAAAAATACATATTTTTTTTTCTCTTGGATATAGTGCTATTTATAATGTAGATAGTTTTGCTGTAAGTTGCAGTGTCTGCCTTCTCTCCAATAAAATGGAACAAGATGGCACTCGGCTCAAAGCTCCCAAAAGACATTTGAAAAACTAACCTTTCTAAACTTAACTTCTAACCATCTAAGGTGACCTCAGAACACTCTTTGCTTACATAATAGCACACATGAACATATGCTATTATGCATTAATTTATCGCAGTTATCCCTTCTTCTAGATTCACATTTTGTGTATGTGTGTTGACTTTCAGACTTCGTGGAGGCCACCCGGAGCATTTTCCAGGAGAGCCTGGAGGAGTTGGGTTTAGGGGCGGGTCCCTTCATGTTCTCCTATCATGAAGCTGCTAGTTTGATGGACACATCCGCCTTCCACTCCCCTGTAAGCAGTCCTGGCAACCTCTCACATGACGGCACTCTGACACAGAGGACATTAAAACATAACTAACAATTGTAGCATCATTTGATGTCATGGAGGTAACCTGTAAACGCTTGACTGTGTCTGTGTGTGTATTGTGTGTGTGTGTGTGTGTGTGTGTGTGTGTGTGTGTGTGTGTGTGTGTGTGCCTGTGCGCGCATGCATGTGTGTAGACGTATGAATCCGAATGCAGCTACAGCAGTGAGGAGATGGAACAGTTTCAGACCGAGGTGAAACAGCTGCAAACCCAGATGAAACAGCTGAAGGTGAACGCGTACACACACACACACACACACACACACACACACACACACACACACACATACACAGAGAGAGAGAGAGAGAGAGACACCAGTTACTAATCTGGATAACAAGAACACTGCATTTTCTTTGCATTAACAGTGCACATATAGCTCTGACCCAGCTGTGACTGAGGGAGCAACACTTCTAGTCTTAATTAGAAGATATAACAAACAATAACACTTAAAGGAAAACTTGAGTATTTTCAACCCAGGCTCTATTTTCCCATGTCTTTGTGTCTGAGTGACAAATGGAGACAACAACTTTTTAAATTGGTCCAGCACTGAGTGAGAGTGCCCTGAAGGCGCCATCAGTGTGCGCCCTATTAAAGTGTTTGCTTTGCCACTGACTAAGTGTCTGACAGCATTTTAGAGAAGATTTCCACGGAGGTCAACTTCTCTGTTAAAGAGTAAGATCCTTTTTTGTTTAATCAGAAACCAACATGAAATCACTAATGTCAGACATACCAGACTCTATTTAAATGATCAGTAATTCAATCACAGTGAAAAGTCAACAGAAGCTAAAAAGAAATCAGCAAAGCCACCGTGATTCATCTCTTCAGTGTGCCAACAATCAGCAACTCTAGTTTGGTTAATATAAACTTTAAATTCAGTCAGTTAGATGTGAAACTATGCTGCCTCTCTGCACAGTAAAATAACTAATATTTTTAATGGAGTCTGGTGTGTTTGGCAATGTGAATTTAAGGTCATTTTCTGTTTAAAGAAACATGTATTTCTCTTTAACAGCAAGGGTAAACTCTGTAGGAATCCTTTCCATAAGTTGTCAGACACTTAATGACCTTGTAAAGTCTGCAGCCTGCGAGCCTTTCAGTCTTCCTGGAGCTGCTTTTTATCAAACTCTGCAGCTTTTTGTCCTCTGAAGCCAGCTGTTGATTCTCATGTATCAGACAGTCCAGTTCTTCAGCTTCCCTCTGCTGCAGGGAGACAGAAGCCTCATCCTCCTTCAGAAGTGACATGTTTAAAACAGCAATCTGAGCCTTTCAGTGTCGAAACCAAGAACTGTTAGTGGGTGTTAACAGCGCCTATTGCCCACAGATTTCACTGCAATGTATTTTACTGAAGCTGACTGCAGTTTTACTCAATACTGGACCAATTTCAAAATCTGTTGTTCCTATTAGTCACTAAGGTACAAGAACATGGAGAAGGGGATTCAGTTTGGAAATTACCAAAATTACCCTTGAAGTTCATGCATGCATGTGTTCCTCTGGATCAACCACACAAAGGTTCATTATTTGTATCCTAAGTGGGAAAGTTGGACTTCTGACAATACGCATAAACAGAAGGCGGGTTTCCATTAGAGATTTTTTTCGCAAAAACCTAAGCAATAATTTAGAAATGTCAACAAAAAACAATGTGGAGATGACTGTGTTTCCATTGAGTGCTGTTCTGTGACTTTTCCTCTGGTGATAACATTCCAAGAAGCATGACGATGGATGTTAAAAACATTAGCAGTTTTATTTCTATTGCAGCCACCACACCATTATTTCCAGTCCAAGGCTGGAAAGGCAAGCCCCTTATATGTGGAAGTGGCTACATATGAAGTATTTCTGAGAGGTGTTGTCCACGATTTCACAGAGGAATTGTGGATTCAAAACTTTTGGATGATCCACTCAACTTTTGAAGAGTAATAGCTCTTGTAGCTCCTGCTGCATCATGAGGGAGCCAGTTCCTACTGACCAGCACATAGCTACAGCATCATGTGACCTAGAAAAGCCAAAAAAAAGTGTTTCAGTTTTGTGAAATATGGCTTTTTCAGATCACCTGAAATATCACCTCATGCAAGTGTGAATACTTTTTTACTATATGTGAGCTGTATGGAGAATTATGCTATGGGAGTTTTTTCAGATGGATGTGTTTCCATTTTTTTCTCATTCCATTTTTACTATTATATTTTAGTAGTTTCAATGTGTGCATTTTGAGAGTTAATGGAAAACCACCTAGTTAAATTACTATGTAGTTCCATTCCAACAGCAAATAGACTCTTTAACAAGCAAACGTGAAATCATGTAATACTGTTTTTTTCTCTGCCTCCATCACCCATCACTTAAAGCATGACAGCTACTTTGGCAGTTTAATTTATAAAGCCCATTATCACAAAACACAGTTTGCCTCAGAGGGCTTTATAGCATATGGCATACCTCTGCCTTACCTCTACCTCTAGCCTTCTAAGGAAAAACTCCCCCAAAAAACCTTGTAACAGGGAAGAAATGGTAGAAACCTCAGGAAGAGCGACTGAGGACTCTTCCAGGACAGACAGATGTGCAAAAGATGTCGTAAATAACAGTTAAATTACAGTAATGAAAAAGAGAGAAAAACAAAGAGGATGACAAACTTTAGGGCCAAAAAACTTTCACAACACAAGGATGCAAAAGCTGCTTGGTACACAAAGTGCACTTGACATGTTCTTGGATTAAAAAATGTGTTGTGTTAAATTCTTCACTCAGAGGCTCCCTAAACTGTCAGTCAGGCCAAAAACACAACAATCAGCAGCAAAGAGCGGCTGCCAGTGAAATGCCATGCTTATTGAAAGCTGTGGCCGTTTGATTCTGAGGCAAAGTGCAGCCAAACTAAAAGTTTGGAGATAGATGAACTTTTAGTAGCAAAACTGTGGCAAAGAATCTATAGAACTGAAAGATATATATATATATTTATATATATATATATATATATTTTTTATTTATTTATTTTTTTAATCCTTTATTGACACTCAAATTACTATTACTATTACTACTAATACTTATTAAATTCCTCCATGTGGGATTAATAAAGTCTGGTGAAGTAATTACAGATTACATTACCTTACAAATACAATATGGAAAGAACTGATTTTTTTTTTTTTTGTCAGAGCCAAAGAAGCAACTGAGAATGTGAGAAAAATGTCCAGTGGCACACAGCAATAAGCCAATGCTTAGCTGGAAAACAACTGTCTGCAGTAACCAAATAAAATGAAGTGAATGAGGGCAGAAGGAGGTGTTTTCCATGTTGTACAGTCTGGTCTGACTGAGGCACAGAGGGCTCCGCGCCTCTGACCTGATGCTCACAGCTGTGAAACCTCCTGGCCTTCATCTGCTGCCTCTCTTGGCAGGTGATGCTGAAGGACATGGAGCACAGCAAGAAAACCCTGGAGGAGGAGCTGCAGAAGACCTCAGAGGTGAGAGCCAAGACAGTATGTGGATCAGGGATGGTATGGACCATTTCATCACTGTTCTGTTGCTAGGGAGACAGCTTTGGTCCCTTTTACTTCCTGTCAGCGAAAACTATGGGTGCATTTGTAAATCCAAACTGACGAGTGTTGTATTTCTACATGAAGTAACAAATGGATAAGTTCATCCCACATTCAACCAGGAGTACATTCAAACAGTGCTTTGAATTTACAAACAGTCCAATTCGTTCCAGAGATCACTCCGACACTCAGAGTAACTATTTCTGAATGCACCCTATTAAAGGTACCTTGTCAGCTACTGCCAACAGGAAACAAATTTGGACCCATCTTGAATATTTATGTTATCAAGTTTGAAAGGATCTATAAAATAATGGATGTAGCCTCGGTGATGTCACCCACTGGTTAGTGGACTTGAAGCCTCGAGATGAGCAATTTTGCCATCGCCACATTGCCACATTGGATGAGAGGGTGGAGATAACCATAGAGATAGAAACTTAGATACCTCATTGGCCGACTCTCGTAGCTTGCTGCTAAGCGTCTGTGTGGGTGCCATATCGGGGAGGTCAAAATCCACTAGAAATCAAATACATGTATTGAGAGATGCAGATTTCACTACAAAATTGACTGTAACTTGCTTAACTTTCTAAGCCAGTTTTCATGAAATTTGTTTTAGATGATAAATGTAAATCTACAATTTGCTCACAAATGTCAAATGAAAGCTTTAGGAGTCTGACTGTATCACATGCTACACGAGTATGCTGACTGTACCACTGGGCACTGTGTGGTCCTTCCAGAAAGCGTGTCTGACGGTGGAGGAGAACACCCGTCTGAAGAGTCGTCTGCATGCAGCGGAGGCAGAGAGAGGCCAGCGGCAGGCCAGCAGTGCGGAGCAGGACTACGAGGAGGTCATTCAGCTGCTGGAGGCCGAGATCAAAGACCTGAAGAACCAGCTGGCCAGCAAGAGACAGACACGAGGACTGGACTCCACCAAGGTGAGTCTCGAACAGGTACTTAACCTTTGCTATTTTGCAGTATTTTATACTTCTACCCTTAATACATTTCAGAAGATATATTACACTTTATACTTCTCGACATTTATATGAGTGTCACAGTTACATGATGTGAAAAGTTCCAGCGGCTCTGTGTGTCTAAATGCACAAATAATGATGTCCCTTTACCCTTTAACCCTTTGAAACCTGAGCAAATTGGTTGAATTACTTTGAAAATCATGAGAAGACAAAAGCAGCTCAACAAGACATGGCCCAAAAATTGACAAGAAATTTGTAAAAAAATAACAAGAAAATTGCCTGAAAATAACATAAAAATGAAAAGTAAAATAAAATAAAATTTTGTGTGTGTGTGTGTGTGTGTGTGTGTGTCCTAGTTTAATAATTTTCTAACGATTTTCTCTCTCTTTTTGTAAAGCTAATTTTCAGATCATTTTCTTGGCATCTTTCACATTTTTTAACAATGAGCAGGAAGTTTCATGCCAAGTTGCGGATTGTTTTTTTTTCTATGTTTTTGACAGAAATTGCACAAAATGTTCAGCTTTAAATGGTTTAAATGCTTAGGACAGGCATCTGAACGCTGCATGTCTCTCCAAGTTTCAAAGGGTTAAATCAATGCACACACAACACAGCCTTGTGTAAGTCAGTCTGAGGCTTGTGTCTGTTGGGTAGCTTCACTTTTAGCAGCTGTATCACCTGCAGACAGGAAGTAAACGGGTAAAGCAGCTGTGTGTAGAAGAGCCTCTGCAGCTTGTATGGACTCATCGACTGCGCAGACATGAGCACTCTCCCTGCAGATGGTATCGTGTGGATTTTTAAAGAGCACTGAGCCGAGCTTTTCCTCTCCTCTGTCCTCCCTCCATCCTTCGTCACAGGCTGGAGGCCCTGCAGCAGCGTCAGTCAGCGTGCTGCAGCTGCACAGAGCTATGTCTCTGTGTTCACCCACAGCTTTGATGAAAAGAAGGCTTTATATTTATTTCCTCTCTCAGGCTCTCAGGCTTACTGCCTCACTACCTGTGGCTTTTCTTCTCAGGTGGTAAATCCTCTGGCTGTACGCTGGCACACGCACTCACACAGCTTTATCCAGAGGCAGATGTGATGAGAGAATAACAAAAAGGAGGACAGCAGATTCTGAAACCTCTTCACTGTTCTCCTCTGAGGACCAAAATAAACGTGTCAGCTGCTGAGCACATACTCAGTCGCATGGTTACATGAGTGTACATTTTTTTGATCAGGATTAATTGCAGAATTATAACAGTTAATTGCATTTTCTAATCACATGTTTTCAATTCCATCATTTTGTACTACAAAACAGTTTTGGAGTTCTTATTGACAAGTTAACCCTTTGAAACCTGAGCAAATTGACTTGATTTCATTCAAAAACATTGGAAAGAGAGCAGTAAAAACCTTAACAAAAAATGGCCCCAGAATTAGCAAAAAATTAGTAAAAAATTACCCGAAAATACCTTTAAACAAAGAAAAGTAATACGTTTTATTTTTAATTAAAAAAAAGGGGGGGGGGGTCAAAATGACATCAAAAATGTGCTAAAAATTATTTCCTGTTTTTCTGTGACATAATTTTAAATACATAATTAAGAGAATTATAAATAGAATTTCCTGGATACTTTTTTGATCATTTTTTGGATAATTATCTCGGCGCCGTTACTTATTTATTCGTGCAGTTTGTCTTGCAGAGTTGCACATTACGGTTTTTGTATGTGTTTTTGAAAGAAAACAAACCAATTTTCAAAGATTTTTGAGATTTAAATGCTTGTGAAAATCACTGAATGCAGCACAGGAAAACTGGCATCTATCCAGGTTTCAAAGGGTTAAAGGATAAAGTGTTCCTTTGTTGGTTGCAAAAATCCTTATGCTTCCTACAAAAAACAAACATCCAACATCTCACTGGCTGACATGACAGGGCTGTAAACAGGCCCGATTTTCTTACCTTACCTTAAGGTTTACTTTTTGGAGATGCATGTTTTTTACAGGACAAATGTCATATAAGGGACACACAGGGTTAACACTCCTGTATATTATCAAAAGAATTAATAAACTCCCTCCAGATCAAGTTAAGAGTATTTGCAACATTTTCCTTTTTGTTATTATGCTTTTTGTTGTTTTATTTAGTATGTGATGTGTGTGTGTGTGTCAGGATGAGGTGCTGGAGCTGAACAGGAGGCTGACAACCATCGACTGCCAGCTGAGGAAGTCGGAGCTGAGCAGGAAACACCTGGAGATCTCCAATAGGAAGCTGCTGGGCTTTGCACAGGTACGACTGAAAGTGGTAACACAAACACACTGAAATCATCTCACTGCTCTCATTGTTTCTTCATATGAAAGGGTAGGTTCCATATTTTCCAACATGGACCCTATTTTCCTGTTTTATGGTGTCAAATGGGATCCACAACTTTTTAAATTGGTCCAATAGCAAACAGGCTGCAATGTAACCCCTGCGAGCAACTGTGCACCATCAATTAATGTCCACTAAAAGTGTTTGTTTTTGTCACTGACAGGCTCAGATTGTTATTCTTAGTTTCTAACAAAGAGGTCGACCTCTAATGTTGTCAGAGAGTAAGACCTTCATTGTTTAACCCTCAGGCCCCCCTTTAAAAAACATACACGATTCCCCCTTCCATGCAAAAATGTGTATGCATCAATAAACCACCACAGAAATATGATAGATTAATATTAAATTTAAACCAACTTCAGTCTAGATCAGAATGACCAAATGTTTTAAAAAAAATTTAAATATACTTTAGTCTAGCCAGATTATTTATTTATTTATTTATTTATTTATTTATTTATTTATTTATTTAGTTATTTATATCAGCAGAAAGAGATCAGCTGTGGCTCTATAAAGAAATATCTCAGATTCAGGATTTACAGTTTGTCTGGTTTCTAGCGTGGCGTCTGTGCCAGCAGCTTGTTAAGGAGATCCATGCTGTATCTGTAATGATTCCTACTGGTGGCCTGTAGAGTTTTATCAAAGTACTTAACAGACCCCAAGACTGCCAATGGGTGGAAACAGACTGCATGACAGTCAGCATGTCTTCTGTCTCAACTCATAATCAGTGAGACAGACTGGGACACTTCATGCAGTATACTCTGGATACTCTGGATTTAACAGACAGACAGACACAACGCAGAGTCAGTTAGAGAACACTTCTTTAAAATGAAATGGAGTCAGTCTGCCCCCCAGTGGCTGAGAGACGCACTGCAACACCTGATAAACCAGATATGTGCTCCCCTTCTTTGAAAGTCCTTTTTTTAAATAAATTTGAAGACAGTTGTCATGTGTGAATTAAAGAGAGCAATGGTATGATATGGTTGGTCCATGTGTAAAAGACATTATTGGATAGCTCTGTGTTGTCTTCCTTTGTCAACATGAAATTGTGCATTAAAGACCATTAAGAATAATAAAGATCAGGGGACATGTTCATAAAGGATCTGACCGTACCACTGAGTCAGAAGTACTAACATGTTCCACTTAAGAGCTGTTTGCTTATTTGTTTCAGTGAGGTAGGAAATATCCATCTCTAAGACTGTTTTACTTCCTCTATCAATGTGCTTAACCCTTTGAAACCTAAACAAATTGTTTGTTTGTTTTTAATTTGAAGACATTATTAAAAACTCACATAAAAGTTACCTGATATTAAGCCCCAAAAAAGTAAAAGAACCAAAAACAGGAAATGACATTAAAAAAAATGCTAAAATAAAGAACATATAAATAATTAAAAAATTTTCTGAAGCCTAGTTTTAAATATGTAATTATAAATAATTTTCTCTCTCTCTGTCTCTCTCTCCCTTTCACATCTTTTTAGTCTAATTTTCAGGGTTGTTGTTAAGTTTTTTTGTCACCTTTTTCTGATTTTTTTGCAATTTGCAGGACTTTTTCCATGATTTTGAAATGAATCAAAACAGCTTGCTCACTTTTCAAACATTTAAATGATTGTAAAAAGTGAATGAATGTAGCACAAGAAAACAGATGTTGATCCAGGTTTCAAACGGTTGAAGGTATAGATGTGTCCTCTGGAACATAGTTTTTCTCTCCTCTTAAATGTAGTGTAAACGCACACATCGTGTTGGTAGTTCATTCTTAGTGGGAGCTCTATTTATCAGGATATTGGCTTTAAAATCAGGCGTCCGCCTTCAGCTCTCTCTGAAAATGCTTCATCACTTCTTCACCTCTCTGTTTGAGAGCTTCAGATCCTTTCTTTGGTGTCACATGAAGACCTGATGTCTGTATGGGTTCACTGTTTTTAAGAAAACAGTATTGTCACAAAAACTCTTATAACTCTTTGATTGTCTGTGTCCTCAGAACGTCCACAAAGTGCTGACAACACCCAGCCTGTTTGGAGGAGAAAGCGGGTAAGAGACTCTAAACATCACATTATGAGCTGCAGTAAGAGTCCTGCTGTATCCTCTGTGTGTAACCTGTGTGTGTAATCTGTGTGTGTAACCTGTGTGTGTTGTGTGCATCAGCAGCAACAGGTCATCTCCAGCCACAGACAGCCTCGACACCCCGTCACCGCTCCCTGACCCCGCCTTCCAACTGGCTGTGGAGGCCAAAGAGCTGGTAGCAGGAGTCTGCAGCCCCACTGCTGATGACAGAGGTACAGACTATACACCGCAACACAGCACAGCACCATGACAACAACTACATACTACACACTGAGCAGAAATGATTGCTATTATAATAATAATAATTATTATTATTATTATTATTATTATTATTATTATTGATACTAATAATAATAATAATAATAATAATAATAATAATAATAATAATAATAATAATAATAATGACAATAATAATAAGGATGATAACAATAATGACTAATAATAAAAATAATCTTTATTTCACCTTTAAAAACAGAGTTTACAAAGTGCTTTGACAAATAAGGCAAAGCAGAAGCAAGATGCGTTTCTTGCAGAGGCAACATAACTATAAGAGTTCAACACTTGCATTAGTGTTGAACTCTTATAGTTATGTTGCCTTTAAGGCCAGACAAAAGAAACAATTATAAAACAAAAATAACAGTAACAACTCATACCAATATAAACAATTCAAAGACTATAAACAGTAAACACGAAAATAATACTGCTAATAACAGAATGAAACATGATCAAGACAAAATAAAATAATACATGAAATGATAAATTAAAAGACGAACTAAAATAGTTGAATTGACACAGATTAATCAGTTTGATAATAGATTGATTTTGCAACCAAATCTGTAATCACTTGATCATTTGAGTAATTTTGTTTACATGTAATTATATATGATGGTTCTCAGATGGTTTGCTCATGCTCGGAGGTCCAGACTGTTTTTGCCAGACTCCACTGTGGAAGCCAAATTACTGTTACAAGTTATTCCAGCTAACCTGATGTTAGCGTGTTAGCAGTGCAGCATCAGCACTCTGTTGTTTATTTATTGTTTCCAGATGAATCAGAGCTTTTTACAGCACAAATGTTTTTTCAGAGCAGGAAAAGCACAGACTGCATGATTAACATTACTGATGGCTCCATACAGCAGTTACCATTGTTCCATCAGTTACATCCCACAGTTTTAAGTGTCAGATGGAACAAGAAACATTCTGACATTTTCAGTCATTTATTATTGTTTATTTTCAATTACTGTGTTTCATTTTTTTAAATTATCGCCTTAAAAAATTCATGGCAGTCTGTAGATTAAATTTTGATCATTTTTGTTAAAAGTTTTTATTTTAGCCTGTTTGATTTGTGAGAGCGCAGGTGGTCCCTCACCCCCCTCTTCCTCATGCTCAGCGCTGCTGCTGCAGTCACCTCACCATCCTCTTCTCAGTGAAGGGTGGAGGTTAAATGCTTTCATCATGTTGCTGTCAGTCACAATCACACACTATTGCATGTTTTCAGTACACTCTAGTACTTTTAGTAAATGTGATTCCAGAGTGAACCTTTACCGACTTAAACAATGTCGCTATATTCTTTCTCTTGGACCATGTCACTGTCGTGTTACTTTTAAAGGAATAGTACACCTGTATGTATGACTTCTTAGCTTCCTTTTTTAAGTACTGTCTGGGTCAGACATGCTTCAGACGCATGTGTGAGTGGTACTGGAGTGAAATTGGAGCGAGAGATAATGTGATGCTCCAGCTTTTTATAAAAAGTTCTCCAGCCAAATTCCTCCCGCTCCGCTCACATGCTCTACCCCAGCAGGCTACACATTATGATATTGAGCATGTAGCAGTCTTGATTGTGATTTATGATTTATGTTTGTCTTTTTTTGTCCAATTATGATCGACCTGCAGTGTCAGTGAGTGCATCAGAGGCAGCATCTGTCCCAGATGTTAACCCTCATCACATGTGAGCAGCAAGGATCCAGAGAGGACTGAGAGAGGACCTGGGCACGCTGACGAGGCCGAATGAGCAGCTGAACCCACAATGGACTAACACCATAGTCAACAGACTGGACACCATCCAACACGCCGTCTCAATATTATGACATCACTTCAATCCAATGCAATCAAATCCTCAGTTCAAAGTGATATATCCAACACGATACGTTTTAATGCCAAAGTCTGCTCGCACACATTGAATTAGTGTCTTCTTTTGAAATATTCGACAGTCTCTGGAGGGTTCAGCAGCGGGGCGTGTTGCACTTAGTCGTGACCCGAAGCCTCTCATCATCCACCGATAATCTATGTACAGAAGTCTCTATGAGAAAAGCTCTGCCAAATAATAAAAAGTCTGCTGGAATTCTCTGTAGTGTTCCTCTGACAGCAGGTGGTGTTGCAGGAGCTGCATGACCGAGTCCACAACACACACATACTGCTGTAAACCTTGTTAATACTCCTCCCTGACTACTTTTCTAACCCTGCCCCTTCACACATACACGCACACACACACACACACACACACACGCAAACAAACACACACACAGGTTCACTCCCTGGATTGCATGTATAGGAGGACTTGTTAGCTTGGAAAGAACAATCCAGAGCTGGTCTGTTCAACGAGTCTTCCTCCGTGTCATAATAACTCGCTGCCATCTGCCTCCATCACACGTTGGCGCTTCTTTGCTCTGTCACATGGGTAACAGACTGTTGAGCAAAAAGTAGAAAACCACCCCAATAGTGTCCCTTTGTCCATCATGATAACTCTCCTTGTGCCCTTACTCATGACTGAAAGGCAAAGAATGGCGTGTTGCGAGATAGTGGAGCCGTGTTTGTCATCTGTGGCTTTGTACTGCATGGTTCATGTTGACGTGTCTCCTGCATCCAGGAGTGGCTTCCATGTCGCCGTAGCTCCTGCTGTGTAAACCTGTGTTTGGTAGTCACAGAGTCTAGGCAGCCATAGGCTACACGTGGAACATTCATTTTATTTCTATGGACAGCTTCGAATACTTTTAAAAAACTGACATGTCCTGTACTTCAACAAGATTGCATCTTTGGTGTGGCCTCATATCTTTCTGTTACTGTTTTATATTAAAGGACTTACTGCTAACTGGATCTGATGTTGTGTTTATTCCACTGACTATAAAATAATGGATGTGGGCACCAAGATGTCACCCAATGGTATCTTCACTTCTGTTTTGAAGCCTTGAGTTTGGCTTTTTGGCCGTTGCCATATTGGATTTTTGGAGCCAGAAATTGTGGTGGAATTAAAAAAAAAAAAAAAAGACAAAAAAATTATTTTGAATTTTAAAAAAAGCTCAGGAAATAATAATTAAAAGAAAAAGTAAAAAAGAAAAGCAAAATTACTTAAAAATGGGTGCGAAAAATACCAAACTCTCTCTCTCTCTCTCTCTCTCTCTCTATATATATATATATATATATACACAGACACATATATATGTGTCTCTGTGTGTGTGTGTACAATATTGTGTATATATACATATGTGTGAATAGAATATTTCTTTTTATATGTGTGTACATATTATAGAGACATTCACCAGAGACTGCTGCTGCGTTAAGCAGAGTTCAGAGCTGACAGAAGGGGATTCTGGGAGATGGAGTTAGAGCGCTTTGTTGTAGTCGTTCTGCAGGTTGACTGTGGGCTTATCTGCACTCCCACAATATATGCATATGTATATACATAAAAAAGTCACAATATAGTATGTCATTGAAAATAGCACAAGCAAGTCTTACTATAGTATGGTGACTGAATTAAAGAATGAATGAATTGAAGAATTAAAATGTCATTCTTTAATATCTTGTCTGAAATATCTTTTTTTAAAAGTCATACTACACTATGTTGTCCAAAATAGCATAAAAAAGTAATGCTTTAGTATGTTGTCTGAAAAAAAATTTAATCTCATGTCATCACAAATAGCAATAACAACAAATTCTACATTATGTCGTCCAAAATAGCATAAAAAGTCAAACTATAATGTGTCATCCATAATAGCCTAAAAGAGTTACACTGTAGTATGTTGTCAAAAAAATAACATAAAAAAGACACACAGTATTATGTCATTCAAAATATCATAATAGGTTATTCTATAGGGTGTTGTCCAAAATGGCATGAAAGAGTCATACTTTAG
Source organism: Plectropomus leopardus (assembly GCF_026936395.1). Taxonomy (NCBI): domain Eukaryota; kingdom Metazoa; phylum Chordata; class Actinopteri; order Perciformes; family Serranidae; genus Plectropomus; species Plectropomus leopardus. The sequence goes on from NC_142193.1 coordinate 2,168,897, forward strand.
TATGTCATTAGAAATAGCATTAAAAAAAAAAGTCATACTATAGTATGTCTTCCAAAATAAACTCAAAAAGCTGGATGTCATTCAAAATATCAACAATAAAGCAATACTAAGTTTTTGGGCTAAAACTGCATGGAAAAACATGATACTATACTTTTACTACATAAAAATGTCAAACTATAGTATGTCTTTTAAAATAGCATAAAAAAAGTCATACTATACTATAGTATGTCGTCCCAAATATAAACAAAAAGTCATAATATAGTATGAAAAAGTCATACTACAGTATGTCCTACAAAATAGCATCAAAATGACATACTTAAGGATGTCTTTTAAAATATCAGAAAATGTAATACTAAAGTTATCTGTCCAAAACTGCAATAATATTCCTTACTATAGTATGTTGTCAAAAATATCATGAAAAAGTCATACCATACTATGACGTTACTGGACATGCTATACTATGTGGTTTTCAGCTGTTTTTTTTGACATCTCTTATTTTGACAGCTTTGGACACACTATACTATGATGTTTTCGGTCATTTTTCCACGTGCTGTATTATGATGTGTTGGCCATTTCTTCGACATACTATACTATGGTATTACTTCACAAGCTATACTGAGTGGTTTTTAGCCCTTTTATCAACATCAACATGTCATATACTATACTATGACGTTTTCGGTTGTTTATTTCAACATGCTATATTATGATGTTTTTGGCCATTTTTTTTTACATTCTTTATTATGACGTGCCTCGAAATGCTATACATTGTGTCATATTTTGACATTTTTCGACAAACTATACTATGACTTTTTTCATGATTTTCGATGTAATACTACATCATGATGTTTTTTAATGGTTTTGGACAACATACTATACTATGATGGGGTTTTTTTTCACGATTTTGGACATCATACTATACTGTAATGTTTTGTCAGGATTTTCAGGATCTATGCTATGATATTTTTTTTTAGCATAAAAAAGCATAAAAAAAAGTCAAACTATAGTAGTCGTCCAAAATAGCATAAAAAGTCAAAAATTACTAAGTCTCCTTTTAAAGTCAAATATAGATGTTATTCAAAATTTCATAAAAGTCATTCTTAAGTATGTCATCTAAAATAGCATAAAAATTTCATACTATTGTATGTCATGCACACAATAGGTATTTTCTATGAGTATATTTGAACTATGTATTTGTCATTTTGGACAACATACTACACTATGACTTTTTGATGCTAGTTTGGACGACATAATGTCCTATATGTTCACGATTATCATACAATCTTATCATGTTATAGCGTGAAATTCTGCACACCATTTCCTCATCTAAATACAAGTTTCTCATTAAAACAATAAAGTTATCACATTATAATAATTGATGTATTAAGGAGATCTGGATACAGACATGGATGCCAGGTCTTTCCTTTAAGAGCTGCTCATTGGCACACAAATCAAAAAAAGCTCTTCCAGATTTAAAATACCCAGATCTACAGGCCCATGAAGGTTGCGCACAAGAGACTCTGTGTGGCTGAGATGGCTTAAATGGCTTAGATCTAGATGAAATGATGAAATGAGCCGTTTTTGCGGAGGTTTTGACAATCAAAAAATTGTCCACTAATTTACAGACGTCTTTTACCTATGACGGAGGATAAAATTTTTCAATATTTTAATACTCACACAATTTAACAATGTTCAAACTCAATTTAATTTGAGTTGAATTTTCTCACATACAGAACAAAATGACAAAAGCTGAAAAAGCCTTTTGACAACAGTTTGTTTCGAACTTTAGATACCCGCTCGGAATATTACTCTGATCATCAGGAGTTTGGGCTCTCTTACTGATTCTGATGATTTCATTCCAAGCTGTTTTTACACATGCAAAACTGTGATTAATCACAACATGATAAGACTGTGTAGACCTATAAAACCAAACACTCATTAATAAAGATGGGTACTCTTGTCTGAATAGAGACCAGTCACATCCCTTCAGTGTGACTGGCTCAAGTGTTCTTCAGTTCCTGTTTGAATCTTTATAAATAAAAAGTAAAGTCCATTTTCAAGGGGGCCTAGAAAGCGATGGGGGGTGAGCCCACGCTGCTCAGGCTGCACACGTTTGAGTCGAAGGAGCTGGGTGTCATTCCCACGATGCCCTCGGCCTTGGGCTCCTCCCCATGTAGGAAGTCATCCTCGTCCTCCCTCAGGCCCTGAAACACACACAACCACAGTTTGAGTGTCAATGAACAAAATGGTAAATTATAAGATAAAATCCATAATCCATAGTCCAAGCCCAAATCCATAAGAGTACACAACATACAGTGAGACTAGATGACAAAATTTCAGATTCCTTTTTCTACCAGTTACATATACCGCACATTTTATTTAATATTTGTATGTATTTCTATTCCTCCACAACAGCATTATGTTTTCAGGATGTCTGTATGTCCGTCTTTCTTTTGCTACGTCTTACCGTCACATTTTCCTTTACACGATATCTCACAAACACATTCATGTAATTTCTTCAAATTTGGCACAAACGTCCACATGGACTCAGCAATGAATTGATTAGACTTTGGTGGTCATGAATCAAAGTTCAAGGTCACTGTGACCTTGTGTCCATGTCATTCTCATTGAGGCAACATCTGAAGATGGCCTTGGGGCAGTTTCCACAAATATAGCACAAAAGTCTAACTGGAACCCAAAAATGACTTAATTAGACTTTGGTGGTCAAAGGTCAACGGTCAAAGGTCAAGGTCACTGTGACTTCATCTGTCTCATACTTCTGAACACAATATCTCATAAACACCTTCAGAGAATTCCTCCAAATTTGGCAAAGATGTTCACATGGACTCAAAAATGTACTGATCAGATTCTGGTGGTGAAAGGTCAAGGTTACTGTGACTTTGCCTTCATCTCATTCTTGGATGCGATATCTCAATATGGCCTTGAGGGAGTTTCTACAAACATAGAAAAACAAGAAATAATACAATGCATGTTTTTATGCTTTGATGGTTGTGGGATCATTTATTTTTTTGAATAAATGAGTATTACTCAAAAAACTATTTTGTTTCCACTGTGTATTTTAGACTTATTGTAGGAGCTGAGCAAGAAATTCCAAGATTAAACAAATATGCAAAAACTTGCAAAAATGTATGCCATATGCATTAGCACAGCCAAAATTATCAAAAAGGAAGAATGAAAAGAGCGTAAAATGTGCCAAATACTCCCTACAGTGTTAAAGAGACACTTAATCAGCTTTACATTCATTTGTTATTTCACCGGCAGCAGGAGTGAGCCAGTGCAAACATCAGTGTCTGAGAAAAGTCAATGATGACATCATCAGCTCTGAGACTACAAATACTACATTGTAGTGTTTGAAAGACCAGGCACTGAGGGTCCCAAAAAAGTCACTATGCACTTACATCATGAGAAGGTTAAAAGATCCAGTGTTTTCAGATACAGACCTACTGTATATTACAGACTAAAATCAAAGATTTCTCAATCACTGCTGCTTTGATATTAATTATTTTTGGAGCTGAAACTATTAATTGATTAATCAATTAAAAGGGAATTAATAGACAACTGTTTTGACAATAATTCATCATAATTGTAAGTAATTTTGCCCACAAAAATGATATCATTCTGTGGTTCCAGCTTCTCCACGGTGTGGATGTGGTTGTTTCTCTGCTTCACATAAATGTTTATCTGAGTAAATGCCTTTCAGAGTTGGACTGTTGGCTGAACAAAACAAGGTATCTGAATAAATCTCCTTAGGCTCTGAGTATATTATGATGGGATTTTTTTGTTACTATTTTCAGCCATTTAATAGACAAAATGATAAAACAATAAAATAATTGATAATAAAAAATAATGGTTAGTTGAGCCCCCATTCTTTAAAAAAATCTGCTCATCCTCCTGTTGTCTCACCTGTTGTCCTGTTTTGGTGGGAAGCAGCTCTGAATCTGAGAGTTCCTCCCAGACCTGGTACAGAGGCTCAATCAGCTGACCAGACCTGCACATACACAAACACACATACACACAAAAACATTTAAGGCGCTGTGTTTAGTTACTGCACATAATCATCAAACATATACCCCTTTTCAACTAAAATGAAGTTAAGGCTGTGAAAAATAGGCTGTAGATTACTTTCCCATTGCCAGCAGAGAAGAGCTGTGTACACAGCTCTGCAGCAAACAGTATGCCTTTGTTTGTGTATGTATGTGTGTGTGTGTGTGTGTGTGTGTGTACATGTATATGTATGTGTATGTGTATGTGTGTGGGGTTTTTTTTCTTTTTTTGGTCACATTCACCATCACAGACAGACCAGAGAACAGTCAATAAATACCCATGACTCCTGCTGAGTCATTTGACCCAGTTGTAAATGCTGATTGTAACCTTTTCCACTAACACTCTCTAACATCTGGCTTTTTTACTGAAAAACAGCAGCCACACCAGCCACAGTCTGTTCACCCTGCTGCCATCTGGAAAAATATACAGAAGTATCTGCTGCAGAACCACCAGACTACAGAGCAGCTTCGTTCTCTGGGCTGTGAGACTCCTCAACTCCTGCTTCAAGGCCAAAAAGATGTAGCAGGATTTAGGGACAAGTTTTTAATTTCATTTTTTTCTAAATTATATTTAAAAAATACTCAGAATAAATCTATCTTGTACCTTGTACCGTGGCCGATTTCGATAAACTCACTGTTTAACAAAGAAGTCGACAAAGAAATTCATTCCGTAATGTTGTGATTACAGTAAATGCTGAATCCCTAGATATTAAGCATCGTGCTAAAATCATTTAACAGTCTGAAATGTAGAACCTTTCCACAGAATACACTCTTACTCCTCAGAAAGACAGTGTATAATCTCAGCAAATTCAGTTCTGCTGTGGGGAAATAGGAATTTAGCCAACCTTGCTGTACTGCCCAAAAACATTTCAGTAAGGACAATAGTGAGTCAGTGTACCTCTTGAGCAGGTAGGGGTCAAAGGGGAAGAAGCTGTCCAGAGGGTTGGTGTTGGTGGTCACAGTGTCCCCCCCTGCAGAGCTGCGGACTACCGGCAGCATGTGGCGGTTGTTCCTCTCTATAATGGTGTAGCAGAACACCACCTGATACTTCCTGCAACAACAAAACAAGTTGCTGGTGTCTGTGTTTCTTCAACCACGGCAAGTGAGACAACTGAGAAGGTTCCGAAAAATACAACATTCCCAGCTTTAATGACCATTTGTTTGTAAGTCTAAGTTGCTTTTACAGGATGCAAACATGTAGTTACAGTCAGAAATAAATGCACTCAGCAGGTTCATGTCAAGTGTCAGCATGGATGAGTGCAGCCAATGAGAGAGCAAGAAGAGGGGGAGGGCACCTGGTGATGGCAGCGAACATGCTGGTGACTGAAGGCAGGCACACTTTGAGGGGGTTCAGCTGACACATCACCACCCGCTCCAGGTTCAGACTCTGCAGGTACTCCAGACCTGACACACACACACACACACACACACACACACACACACACACACACACACACACACACACACACACACACACACACACACACACACACACACACACACACACACACACACACACACACACACAGAGAGAGAGAGAGAGAGAGAGAGAGAGAGAGAGAGAGAGAGAGAGAGAGGAAAAACAGAGTGACTCTGAATTCATTCTGCTGTTACTGCTTGTTAGAAAACTTATATTTTTGTAAATATACATTCATTGGGTTTCATTCATGAAATGAGAGCAGAACAAATTTGTGTGTAAAGTGTTCACAGAAGGAAATTTAGGTGTATTCTGGCATTTATCAGCTTCAGTCTACACCTGCCTCTGACTGCTCAGAGTGCTTGGTTAAATAAGGAATGTAGATAAATATTGCTTGTCATTATAACAAATTACAATTTTAGTTGGTGTTGTCCTCTGTTGTGTTCACAATATGCAGATGGCTTTGAAACGTAAACTGACTGACACGAAGTGGAAAAGTGTGCTGTGGTCTGACGATTCCATATTTCTAATTGCTCATGGAAATCATGGACCTCGTGTCCTCTGGGCTAAAGAGGAGAAGGACCATCCAGATTGTTACAAAGTCAAAACAACTGTGATTGTGCTCATGGCATCATCAGTAACTTCACTAATACTGTTTTTATATGTTATGATATTGTTACCATTATTGTTGCTGTGCATCTCTCCCTTTCTCTTCCTCCCTCTCTTTCTCTTTTTCTCTCTCTTTCTTTCTTTCCTATCTATCATCTACTGTAACTTAATTGTTATTTACGACATCTATTGCACGTCTGTCTGTCCTGGAAAGAGGGATCCCTCCTCAGTCGCTGTTCCTGAGGTTTCTACCATTTTTCCCCTGTTATAGGGGTTTTATTGGGGAGTTTTTCCTTAGCTGATGTGAGGGTCTAAGGACAGAGGGATGTCATATGCTGTGTAAAGTCCTCCGAAGCAAACTGCGATTTGTGATAATGGGCTTTGTAATGAAATTGACTTGACCTGACATCTGTGAAGGTACCATGAATGCTGAAAGGTACATAGAGGTTTTGGAGCAACATATGCTGCCACCCAGATGTCTTTTTCAGGGACGTACTTGCTTTATTCCAGCAAGATGATGAGAAACATTATGCACATGTTCCAACAGTGGAGCTTTGTAGTAAAAGAGTGCAGCTACTAAACTGACCTGTCTGCAGTCTAGACCTGTCTCCTACTGAACATGTGTGGATCATAATGAAGCACAAAATAGGAAAACACTGACCTCAGACTGTTGAGCAACTGAAGTCGTGTATCGAGCAAGAAAGGTGAAGAATTTCACTTTTAAAACTTCAACAGTGAGTGTCCTCAGTTCCCAAACATTTAGAGAGTGTTGTGAAACAACAGGGGATGGTAAACATGCTTCCACCCCAACTTTTTTGGAACATGTTGCATTCATCAAATTCAGAATGGGTGTATATTTACAAAAAAACAAAGTTTACCAATTTGAACATTAAATATCTTGCTATTGGACTGTATTCACTTGAATGCAGGTCAAAATAGGAATTACAAATCATTGCATTCTGTTTTCAATTATGTTTCACAAAGCGTCCCAGCCAGCAGCCAAATGCTGGATTCACCAGTCCCCCCAAAAAATACCATGGTAATTTACTGAGTGGCTGGCAGATTTTTGGAATTGTTTGGGTGGACACATTCTGAAAGAACCAGCAGGATGTTAAAACTGCATGAGGGCATTCAGCTGTGGTCCAGTCACAGTGCTGACTTGTGTGATCAGCAGGTGAAGCTGAGTTGTGATGTATGTACAGATCAGAGTGTGTGTGAGTGAGTATGTGCACCTTTCTTCATGTTGCCCTCCAGCATGGCTCTGTGTCTGAAGATGATTGTGTAGAAGACAGCCTGGCAGGCGGTGTAGAAGGGCCCATGCAGGCTGATGTCACAGCACACCTGTCTGCCGCTGCTGTCCTGGCTGTCGATGTAGCGGTGGATCCATGCAAGCAGCAGGTCCAGACAGGCCCGCACAGTGCTGCAGGAGGGAGGACAACAGAGGGGATTAGAACAAGAGTAGATGAAGCATGGTCACAAAGGAATGAACCACTCACTGGCTTTAAAGGGACAACTGTGGATTTTTGAAGTAGGCCTTTTTAAAGTGGCTAAAACATAAAACCGGGAGCACACCAACAGCCCTGTATTGTATGTAATACACTGACTATACAGAGGTATCTCATATACAAGGTACAAGGAAGATATATAGTCATTTTTCATAAACGTGGTTTAAGAAGAAATGAAATGAAAAATTGATCCTAAATTCTGCTACATCTTGTTGGCGTCGAAGGAGGAATTGAGGAGTCTCACAGTCTGGGGAAAGAAGCTGCTCTGTAGTCTGGTGGTTCTGCAGCAGATACTTCTGTATCTTTTTCCAGATGGCAGCAGGGTGAACAGACTGTGGCTGCTGTCTTTCAGTATCCTTTGGGCTCTGTGCAGACACCTCACTTCACCGAGGTCACTGATGCTCTGTAGATGGGAACCAGTGATGTTCTGGGCAGTTTTAATCACCCGCTGTAGAGCCTTCCTGTCCTGGGCCGAGCACGAACCATGTCTGTGATGTTTCCAGTCAGTATGCTTTCTATTGCTCCTCTGCAGAAGTTAACCAGGATCTTACTCTGGAATTTAGCCTTCCTAAGTCTCCGTAGGAAGTGGAACCTTTTCTGTGCTTTTTTAACCTGGGTGGTGATGTGTGATGACCAAAATAGGTTCTCAGTGATAGCCCCCTTCAAAAGTCCACAGCTATCACTTCAAGCTGCCTTTGTGTTTTCTGCAGCAGGATGAACTCACAGCACGGGGATGAACTTGGCTCGGGCCAGGAAGCTCCCCAGGTACCCTGCAGCAGCCTGGCGGAGAACAGCGGGCTGAGAGGGGCTCTGCAGGATCTTCCACAGGTGATCCAGGAAGGCCTCAGCCAGGGCCTGCACACAGAGAATACAACACATACACAAGTCCAGACAGGCCTCATCTCACAGGAAAATATACTTGAAAGAAGATGAAATACAGACTTCGTCTTAAAAAAATCCATAATCTTAAGTGCAAAGGAAAAGCAGCATCAGTGATTCAGACAGTTCACACTGTTCATACTGCTGTTTCCTATCAACACACACTCACACACACACAGTGTGGGAGGTACTGACCACTCTGAAGCTGCAGAGGTAGAAGAGTGTGTACTGGACGTGACAGGAGGCGTGTGTTGGCAGGATGAGCTTGTCAAACACAGTCAAAAAATCTCTGTACAGATCCTTGGTCCTCTCCACGTGAAGAGAGCCTGAAAGAGAGAAAAACAAAGAGGATGACAAACTTTAGGGCCAAAAAACTTTCACAACACAAGGACGCAAAAGCTGCTTGGTACACAAAGTGCATTTGACATGTTCTTGGATTAAAAAATGTTAAATTCTTCCCTCCCTGTCAGTCAGGCCAAAAACACAACAAGCAGCAGCAAAGAGCGGCTGCCGGTGAAATGCCATGCTTATTGAAAGCTGTGGCTGTTTGATTCTGTGGCAAAGTGCGGCCAAACTAAAAGTTTGGGGATAGATGAACTTTTAGTGGCAAATTGTGGCAAAGAAAACCCCCACTGCACACCTGTGACATGTTGACCAACGTGACACAGAATTCGATCCTACCTGACAGACATATGCACGCCTGTGCAGCGCAGAAGAAAGGAATTATTGTGTTGAGGCGCACTTTGCTGTTGCTGTGTGTTTTCTGCGTTGATGGTAAATCCGGTTATTGGAATGTGGACTCAGCTCTGGTCCTCAGTCAGTATGTTTACATGATGTTAAAAAAAGTTAGTCTGACTAAAACTGGACTTTCAAAATAAACGTCAACATGTCAGTCCCTCTGAAACTGGACCAGATCGAATTTTTTTCGAAATCGGACTAACACACCAAGATGACGTCATTAAAGGTCGAGCTATTCCGTCATCTAAACGCCTCAGTCAGACTAAAACTGGACACTGCGTTCTGCGTGTGCTCCTCATTGCCACGCTGGCCTCCCTCGGTAGTTAGGGATAGGGACTGTTTGTTATTTATGAGGGAGGAAGGGGAGCTGCAAAACAGCTCAGGCATTAAAAAAGTGTACGCACTGAGGAGTGACTTGTGTGTTTAATTCTGGTTTATGTGAGGGAAATCCAACTTGAAGAGGCAGTATTTTCTATTCATTTTATATTAAAAAAATGAAGTACAGTCCCACATCACAGCAGTAGAGCAGCAGCTCCACCATTCAGTGGAATAAATTGATTTTTCTCACTGTAGTTTTTGGTGTTTTTGACAAAACGGCTTCAAATTTCCGTTAGTAAGGGCTGTCTGACAGCAAGGTAAAGCACTGAAAATATTCTCAGACAGAGTTCTGTCAATAAATTGATTCTACCCCACTGCTTGTATACTGGGATAAGGACAGTAGTCCAATTCAATGACCTAATCGAGCTATAACGGTAGCTCAACTAATCTGTGTGATTATACTGAGTGTAAAAACTGTGCTTTTTAGCTACCATTGTCATGGCAGACGTCCTTGATATAAGCCATGAGAACAGCCATCAGAGTGTCCAGCCTGTCAGCCACCGGGTGGGCCATCACAGCCGTCCTGGAGAGGTGATCTGCTGACATGTCCTCATCCTGACAGACACACACAAACACAGCGGCCGTCAATGTGGGAGCAATGAGGGGTGGAAAATTTCTGAACAAAACATGAAAATAATGTTTTATTTAAAGCAGCAGTAACAATGGCAATGAGATAGATAAAGAATAAAAAAGATGGCTGTTATCAAGCAGATTTATCGGTCAGTTACAACTCTGGAAATGAGTGTACTTGGATTAGAATAAATTGTATGATAATAAATAAAAAAAATAATTTGAGCATGTATGGCTGGTCTTCAAAACAATGTAAAAATATATTGTAAAACTTCAATTAACTTAAATGTTCACTCTAAACTACTTCATTTGTGATAAATCTTAATGTAATGTGCTGCTGTTAAAATATCCCAGTTCTAACATGGAGCATTTCAAAGTGAAAATCTCCCCCAAACCCCGAGGAATCATCAGACCACAGCAGGTTGTTACCATCTCGAAGAGTCCTTCCTCTGCCCGCCCCTCTGATCGCTGGCTCTGCACTGCGTTCTCCTCCACCTCCTCGATGTCTGCACGGGACGCACACACCTGAAATATACCACACACACACACACAATACAAAGTTACAGACAGGAGGAGAGACACACACTGCATTACTGGTTTCACATACAACAAATTTGCTTTAGTGTGTTGGTGCATGACATCAAGACAGTAAGAGAAAATGTAATTAAAAATAAAAGCAAGAACTGAAATAAATTAAAGAACATAAATATTGACATAATGTATGTGTACCAATGTATTCAGGAGGCTTTACAGACCTCTCTAGTGATTATATAACAGGCCAAATCAATCAAACTCACCCTGATTTTATAATAATAATATTTATTATTATTATTGTAGTACAAGCAGTAGGCTTCTGTCACCCCTCCCTTTATTTTATTTAGTTTTCTTTCTTTCTTTGTTATGTATTTAGTAATTAATTATCTTTTTTCCCCTTTGTTTCTTTCCAGAATACCAGAATGACTGGTTTAGAATATAGGCACATGCTTATGCGCACGCACGCACGCACGCACGCACGCACGCACGCACGCACGCACGCACGCACGCACGCACGCACGCACGCACGCACGCACGCACACACACACACACACACACACACACACACACACACACACACACACACACCTCCATAGAGAAACATCTCCACCTTCCAGCGGAGTTGGAGTTTTATCACTTACATCCAGTTTTAGCATCTTTCCGACAATCAACTCCAGAACATCTCGTCGGATCAATGGTATGTACATGGTGACCCTCAGGAGGTTGTGGACGTAACACTCCTACAGAGAGCAACAAACTATTAATCAACATAACACCACTGTGTTAATCACACACATCTCTGGGGAGATTAATGAGACACTGGGCCTCATGCAGCAGCAACATTCTCTTAAATTTCTGTCATATTTTATAAATAACAGAAGTCAACTCCGAAAGTGACAAGAGGTTATATTCCAGCTCTGGTCAGCGGAGGGACCCACAGGAACTGAAAATAATTGGGATATATGCACCAAGTATAGCAGTATTACTTTAGCCTGAAATGTAATAAGTCAGTCAGTCAGTATAAAATTGAACTGCTGTTTGATCTGCTGCCCCCAGGCAGACGTTACAGAGAAAAAAAACACCGTAAAAACAGATTAAAACACACTTACACTTGCCACAAAGCCATAACTGCACTTTACACCGTCCAAACTTAAACAGTGGATTTGAATCATGCAGTGTGTTCCTGTGAGTTGTGAAAATGTCTTGTATGCTTGTGTTTTCCTTTTCTTCTTTATTTTCATTATAGTTTTATAATTAGTTTTAGAGCCAGTTATTTATTTGTTTACCTATGTGAAGCTTGCACTTTAATAATTTTTTGCATTTGATGGGGACTGCATCCAATTTCGGTGTACATGTACAATGACAATAAAGATATTCTATTCTGTTCTATTCTATTCTATTCCATTACTCTAAAATATTTTCTAAATTTGAATAAATGTTATTGGTGCTTTTTTAAACGTTCCTAAAATATAAAACTTATTTTCATCGCGCTGGGGAACAATTTGTGGCCTTTAAAAACAAGATGTTTTTCTCTTATCTTGGTACGAGTGCTCTCAACCAGAGAAAAGCAAAAATAAGAAAACGTTGGTGAATACCAGAAATCAATGGGTACTACCAAAATAAGAACAAATCGTGGATAAGAGCAGAAATAGGAGAACATTTGTTCATCGTTTCTGTCTTGCTACAATATACTCAACATGTATGTCTAATCTGGAGTGAGCGTCAAACATTTCCATGAATGAAAAGGGTGCTTTTGTAATGTTTCCACACTGCTAAAGCTTGAGTGAGCGTTCTGATCAGCACTGAGGTCATTCTTGCGAACAGTCAAATCTACTCAGATTCCACTCACACTGCACAATGCCAGCTGAACCTCTTTACTGCCTCCTCACCGGCAAACACCTCTGTTTCTTGATGTCACTGAAGTAACCTATTTTTCGGAGGGTAATGAGGCCACCAGTATACATTCATTCACTACTTGCTGCGATTTGCGGCTGCTGACAAAATCTATTCTGTCACAACCGTCCTGTGTCGAGTGTGTCAGTCCTGCGTGAAGTCATGCATGATTCAGTCGCCTCTCACCAGCGTTCTGGAGGATTTCTGTACGAAGGGGAAGTTCTCCTGCAAGATGGGCATCAGGAAGCGACTCGTGCTGAGAGAGGAGGACAAACCAGGAGAATACAGAACATGAGGGCTGTATATTAAAATGGTAGACTAGGAATGATAACAATTAATGTACAACTGATTAATCGGCTGATAAGAATTTAATTGATTATAAAAGTGATCAATCAATAGGCTATGAAATGCTTTCAAATTATATGCAATATGTTACTTTTATCTTTGACTTTGGTATAGTTTGAAATAAGTAAAATGTTTATTTTTTTTCTGAAATAGCAATTAACATTTTAATCGATCATTAAAATTTACCGATTAATCAACTGAGTAAAGTGCTTTCAATTTGAGTGCCTAAAAGATCATGTCGTCTCTGAATTGTAATGTATGCTTGTACTTAATTTATAAATATGCAAAGTTAGGAAGTATTTTCAAAAACGTGTGGTAAGTTTACATGCACACTAGGGATGATTACAATTAATTGAAGATCAATTCATCAGTCGTTAAGAATTTAATCAAAGTTGTGAAAGCAAAGTTATGTTTTTTCAAATAGTGATTAATCGATTGTTGATTTTACTGATTAATTAAGTTATGTGTTTACGCGTTCACAACCCTAATGCACACCAATATTACATTATTACTCTGAATATGATAATATTCTGAACGTTTTGGTTTTACAGCATTTATTGGGCATGTATACAGCGCAATCAAAATATACAGTTAAGGTTTTAAGTGCAGTTTGTGACACCTGAAACATTAGTTAAAAAGCCTGATGTCATCAGCTTATAGAAAAGATCAGTCTGAATGAGATCTGAAAAATCAACGCAGGTAATTTACGGTAAAAATCTTTTTAAAAAACTGATAAAATAGCCTATTTAACAGGAAGCTGTGACTGACATCTCAGGACAAATAAGCAGGAGGGAACAGAAAGGTGAGGCTGTGTTGCTGCTCTTTTGTTTTGGGTTGTTGTGCTGAGAGCTTCAGTAAAGCAGCTTTATAAAGCAGCAATTGGACACTGTTTCCTCTGTCACAGTGATCAGTCACAGTATGAAATCAGATGCAACAGATATTTGGATAAAGGGACACCTTCAGTCAGGACAGGCTAACATACATACAGCAGGTATAGACTTAGAGTTTAAATACACTTAAAGTGTATTATATTTCAACAGATGAATATGTTGTAATAAATGCAGTGATCCGTTATCTGGTTTGTTTCAGAAAAACATTTGTTATTGATGATTCAGTCTGGTTCATGATAGTTTGAGCATAGACCAAAGTAGACAAAAAAATCACTTTTTAAGAAAAGAAGACAAAACTGGTAGAACAATAAGGGACTTACGATGGAACAAATCTGTTGATGAGCTGTAATGCCTGGTGACACTGATCGAAGTTTCTGGGGAGGTCTTCACAAATCAAAGGAACAGCAGATTACATTTAACAATCATTATTCATCAATTTGTGTTTAAAGAGAGAATCTGAGGATGTAGGTTTTTCTGTAACGCTGCTCTGCTTCACATTCACACTTCTCATTGCCCCTCCCTTTAAACCTCCCCAAACTTCAGCAAGCAGCAAAACACAAATCACACACCATGGCAGAGGTGGACTCAGGCTGTGTAAGAGGGAAAAAAAGGGCAACGGTTGCATGTGCTGGAGGCTTCCGTACACAATGGTTTTTAGCACACAGGGCAGCATATACGGCATCTTGTTTTCTTAACTTTAAGGGCACACTAGGTAGCACTTCACTGTGTTAGCTTTATTGAAAGGGGCACCCTAGAGGACAGATCAAATTTCTCCGCTTAAGAGCATCCATCAGGGCACTGCTTTATGTTTTCTCTTGTGGAAGGGCACCTTGGAGGGTATTTCATCATGTTTTATCAACCATAGGGGCATCCAAGAGTACACTTCTGATGCATCTGATGGACCTCTGCTCCCCACTCTCCACCCCCGAGTCCACCACCAGATACAAAACATACTCACAGTCCTTGACCACATCAGGGTGTTGATGTTTGTAACCACAGACTGTATATAAGGATGGATGACACGCCCCCACTTACCCTCACTATGCTGAAGTGAGGATAAAATATCCAAAATACGGGCGTTGCCATTTTGCAAGGGTGATGTCATTGAGAGCCGTAGACTGTGCATCAGCAATATCCGTGGTGGGGGAGTTCCCGCCAAAACACCCGTCCAACCAATCACGAGTAGCTTCATTGACTACGGGCATACAGATTGGCTGTCACAACTGTGAATCATGCCCGAAAATCTCCTTTTTGTATAGTTTCATAACTCATTAAAACAGAAGTTATCATAAAAACAAACACTTGAACAAAATCAGGGTTATGCAAACTACCTTTAGTGTCAGAAACCAAAACTGAAATTTTATTTGACGTGTACTTTGAATTTTTGGTTTGGCCAATGTACCATTCAGTTACATACATGGAGGGGCGGGCTCAATGATCTATACTGCAGACAGACACCAGGGGGCGATCCAGGTTAAAAAGTTACACTCTGGGGAAGCTGTTACGTTGTCCATCTTTATATACAGTCTAGTAACAAACACTTTATATATTAAAATTTTACTTTAAATAAAAGGGAGGACACTTACTTTCATCTTCATCATCTGAATCCGAGATATCAACTCCTCCTTCACAGATAGTCACTCTCTCTGGAAATAAAAACACACACATTTTCCCATGAGTCACATATTTGAGCTTATCTTTATTTTCTATTCTCTAGTAGTTTAATGATAATTTTATTTGCTCTGTTTAAATATCCTTTTGCACTTTGTCTCAATAATTTTGATGTTTTATGTAAAGCACTGTGAATTGCCTTGTTGCCAAAATGCTTATGTATATTTTACAAATACTGGTTGTGCTTTTGTAATGTTAAGTCTCACCAAACTGAAAAGATAAAGTGATGACAGTCAGGTAAAGTACTGGTGTTCGGTTAAGCAGTGGTCTTACTATAACCAACATTGCTTGACTACTTTGACACCACTGTGAGAGCTTGAATTCCATATTTTATTGCACAAATTAGGGTTGTTTTACCAGCAGTCAGCAGAACTTACTGGGAGTGAAATGGGAGACCACCATCTTGAGGCAGGCACACAGGTACATAGTCTGTGCTGAGACCAGATTACTAAGGAAGGCCATGTACTCCTCCACCACAGCCTGGCTACGCCCCACCCACGGAAGCCTCTAGAAAAAGAAGAGTTTCAGCAGTTTATCATGATGATGGATGATGCTGTGCCTCTGGCTCGCCTTGATCGTGGTCTTGGTTGTGCAGATGCTGTGATCCTGCTCGACACGACCTTCTACTACCATTAATATGCGTCATGCCTCCACTATCAATATAAGCATGTGACTCTCATCAACACCTACAATATTTGTGCGTAACATCACATGCTATCATAGTAATTTACACCTATCACTATTGTTATATGATTTGCTATTGTTACCATTATTGCTGTGCATCCCACCCCCCCACCCCCACCCCCCTTTCTCTTTCCTGTATGTCATTACTGTAATTTAATTTAATTGTTATTTACCACATCTTTTGCACATCTGTCTGTTCTGGAAAAGGGATCGCTCCTCAGCCGCTTTAAGGTTAGAGGGATGTCTTACACTGTAAATCCCTCTGAGGCAAATTGTGTTTCGTGATAATGGGCTTTATCAATAAAACTGAATAAAATCAGTAATTATTCATTAAAAATCTATTGACAAACAGACTAATCATTTCACTTTAGGGAAGCATAATATTATCCACTGTCTGTATATTTATTTATTATTGTTTGAGCTACCTTTTGTTATAGTTGTATGATTCCATGTTTCACACTAAATATTCGCATCTTCATAAAGAGACTGAGCAATTAATGTATATATTATGTCCTCATTACAACTTTTCTAAAACAAAAGAAATCTATGGTGGCCTAAGATTTTTGCACAGTACTGTATATCGGCATTGACATCGGCAGCAGCATCCAGGGTTGACCAGCTGGAAAAAGATCGATATATATTGGATATCTGCAAAAATACACCTGTTTCAGCTCTTCACATGGTACATCCAGTAGCGCTGCTCTGCTGGTGACCCAGGCTCTCATGCTTACCATTTTATGTTCTCCTTTATCCCAACATCCATTACATTACTAAATAAACATCTAGTCAAATCTTGACTGTGCAGCGTTTCAGAGTGTAGGGTAAAGAGGTCTAGGAAATGACTGCATGGCTTTTTTTGTAGTATGCACGGTTTCATAGTTTTTATAGTTTTATGGTTTACAGTTTTTCGAGTTTTAGCTATTTATTCTCTGTAAGATAGGAAAGATAAGATAATTTACTGTCCGTTTGCACGGAAATTTGTCTTGCATTACAAGCTCATCATTCCTCACAAACATCACACCTGTGAAAGACATCATAAAAACAACAAAAGTTAAATTAAAAGCAATACTGAGTTTCCAGCACATAAGAACCTATAAAAATGGGAGTGAATTTTGTGTGAGTGTGAGGGTGCGCATAGTCCATGTCCGAGGTGTGTGAGTGTGTGTGTAAAGTGGTGTCACCTGCTCCTACATCACTGTTTATTCAGTAGCGATATGGCATGTCTAACGAAGGAGTGTTTTTACTTGTTCCTCTTACAGTTTGGCACCCTAAAACGCCTCCCAGAGGGCAGGAGCTGGAACTCCTCATAGAGGACACGAGAAGGGTCTGTAGTGATCTTAGCAGCCAGTCTGAGGGTGTGCTTGTTGCAGCTGTTAGAAAAGGAGGTTTTTTTTACACAGTGACCCACCACCTTTGAGCAGATACCCAGAAGCCTGAGTATCCTGAATTTCAGCTGGACTGAGAGGCCACAGAACCGGACTGGGCCTCCATATTGCAGGACACTTTGGATGGTGGAGCAGAAGAAGTGCTGTAAAATCTCCTTACTGGCACCAAAAGATCTGAGTCTCCTCAAAAAGTAGGTCCTCTGTTGGACTTTATTGCAGACATAGTCCACATGGTATGTCCAGGAGAGAGTACTGTCCACAAACACTCCCAGATATTTGAAAGATGATGAATATTTAATGGTATATTGTGAATAATTACTGGAGCTGGTGCAATTTGAGTGTTGCCGAAGACGACCTCCTCTGTATCTGTGTCCATTTTCTTAATTTAATTGAATAGCAATTTTCTTTTGTAAGATGTATTTACATTTCTCATAGGGTTTGTGCAATTTTCCACATTTTCAATTCTAATTGTTCTAATCTGTCTTCCCTTTCATACTGTCACTGTGTATATCATTTGTCTTGTTGGTTTATGTTTTATCATGTATTCTGCACTCAGCACGTTTGCCAGGGACAAATTTCCTTCGAGACAATAGTTTACCTTGTCTTATCTTACATGTCTGTGATGATTTGTCCAACCATGCAGTTAAATATGATGAGCGACAATGAGCACCCTTTCTGCTTCCACCCTACTGTCTCTCCATACTCACCAAAATAGTATAGATAAGCTGTTCATGGTCTTTGGTTAGCTGGGTCACACAATTCCTAAACTCTTGTAGCCAGTTGATGATCTGAGCATCCTGTCAGAGGAGAGAGGACTCTATCAGGAACAAACATACGAGACTACAGGTATAACACATATCCATAATGTTTCACTGTACCTTTATCTCAGGATCAGCCAGCTGATGTCTCAGGAGCTCATAGTCACCCGAATCCCCCTTCAAACAAAAGACAGCGAATCACAAGGTTTTCACTGCTAATGTTGGCAACAAAGAGCTCTACGTAGTTACTGACAACATGCAGGAATGTCAGTGATTAAAGGGCCAACGTCATCGAGAAGCACCTACGTTAGTCGAAACTTTTCACACCAAGTTGGCTGATAAAATTAGACATAACGTTGCCACTCACCTGTTTATATTTAGCTAACGTTTCCGACAAACTGCTTCCAAACCTGACAGTCTTTACAGGAGGAGCGTTCAAAAAGTCCCGACCATCTATCTCCATATTTCACTGCGCTTGTTTTTGCTAGGCTAACGCTAGCTTACTGTCGGCTACGAGAACCCGCTGAAGAGAAAAAGACGAGCTGGTTACATTTTAACTCATTAAGCTCATCGACAGTCCAGTGTTTAAGGACAATATCACGATTTGTTGAAGAGTTATTGCACTTTTTTGGGAAATAACACCCCGGGTATGCCGTACACGAGCGCATGTGTTCACAAGAGGAAAGGAAACGCTTGTTTACGGAAGTGATTAGGGGACACCGGTGCCGCATTCAAAGTCTTCCTCGTGGCGTAATAGGTTCCGCTAGGTATGTATTTTGCATGGAGTCCCTGAAAGCAAATTACATATAATTAACTCATACTGTGCGCACAAGATACATTTTTCCGACAAGATAATTAACTTGTTCTCACAAAATAATATTTTGTCCACACCATATAATTATTTTATACCCATAATATAGTAACTTTTTATTTTTATCTTGTATGCACAAGATAATAACTTGTGGGAACAAGCATATTATATTAACTTGTGGTAACAACTTCATTATCTTGTGCGCACAAGATATACTGTGATAATTGGCCTGCCTAGCGTGCACATGGTAGAGTGCACTCAAGATAACTGTTTTGTGCACATAAGATTTTTTTTTACAAAGGACACCCTTCGTGATTTTAGGGGCTCAATGCGTGCCTAATAGATGGAGTATTAACAATGTACATATTTTTGTAATGAACAAATTTGGAGGATTCGTTTAAACAATCTGCTGAATGAACAACTGAACAACCATTAATAAGGGTAGGGCTGTTTAATTGTCAAATACCATTTGTTAAAGTTGTTTAAAGGGGAACACGACCTAATTGAAGAATTCCATTGTTATTTTCATGGTCTATGAAAGTTTGTACATGACCTACTCTCTGTCAAAGCTAGAAACCAGAGAAGGAAGTCTCAACTTGGATATATAGTCTGGAGCTGCTCCATAGACAATAAATGGGAGCCTGATTTTATGATTCCACAGAATGTTTTTCTTTTTGAGCTTTATTTAGTTGTGTTATCAGTTCTAAAGCATAAATGTCCCCATATCCATCAGTGTCATCTGGAGCATCTTTAACCATCCATTGTCTGCAGAGCAGCTCCAGACTTTATACCTGATGACATCACAAGTTTGAGTTTTGGCACTGAGGCATTTGGATTTTGGGAGAGTTGTTTGTGTTTATTGATTTTTTTTTCTTAAAGATTTTTTTTTTGGCATTTTTGCCTTTATTAGACAGGACAAAAGACTGATAGCATGAAAGAGGAAGAGAGAGGGGATGGCATGCAACAAAGGGCTGCAAGCTGAATTTGAACTTGCGGCCGCTGCAGCAAAGACATTGCCTTTGTTTATGGGGTGCCTGCTTTATCCACTGATCCACCTGACGCCCCTGTTTATTGATATTTTGGGACTGTTTAAGTCCTAAGGAATAACATGTATGAATTTTCTTTTTTAAATAGTGTATTTCCCCTTTAAAACAGACTCTATCTATGTTTGCAGTCGTGTCAGTCCAAATTTATTCCCACAGAATGTTTCAAAACAAACAAAGGAAGTGGTGACATTTTCTAGATGAGAGATTGATGGACTGCATCAAATATGTATCAGTAAAATCTGAGGTATAGGCTATTTACTCCAATTCAGAGAGCACATTTTTCTAGCACCACTAGGAGTCACCAAACGTATATTTTCAAATCCTGCACTGCAGCTTTAGAATAGAAGCAGATGGAATAGATGGTGGGACTCTTTGCTCTGAATAATTCACTGTTAGATCAAATATATTCTGGGCTTTAATAGACTTGCATGATCGTAAGAAGGTAAAATACAAAGAATATGTGGGTTTTTTTGTTATCTGTTTTTACAGCAAGATTAATTGCTCATTTTATGCATTTGGTTAATCCCAGCCTTTGAGAGGCTTTTCCTGCCTGTCAGCTGACAGCAGGTGAACACTGAGGCTGATGATGGTCAGAAGCTGTCTTCTGTAGGATGCATCAGAGAACACAGTTGTTGAGTTAAGAGTGGATTTCTGTTGTCCTGCTGAGGAGGGCAATCCTGATTGGATCAACAATCAATTTTACCATACTGATAATTCGTATGCATTTTGGTGGGTTTATGGCTATTGAAGGGAATAAACATCTAATGTTTTTAGTTTATTTGCACAAACTTATATGAACTTTTTAACATTTTTATAATGTTTATAGAGGACCTTAAATTTAAGAAAAAGTATTGTGGGAACTAAAAGAAACTTGCAGCTGAAACATTACTAAAATTGTACCATTGTCAGAATGTTTTCAGAGCCAAAATTGCAAACTGGGTGCCTTTTTATACCCAGTCTTAGAACTAATAAAATAAGTTGTCACAGTGAATCATGAAATTCAAAATTAAATCTTTCTCTTCAACAGTGAATGTGGCTGAATGAGCTTCTTTGCAGAATACCTGTAGAGTCAATAATGCAGGTAGAGACAGCTAAAGCAGAGCACAGCTACAGTCAGAGGAAACAGCAGCATAATAAAACCATCTGGTTCCAAAGGTTACAAACTGACGCTTGTTATCACCATGGGTGGGAACGAGGAAGCCTGCTGCCAGCTACACCTCTTTTCTTTTTTTTTTACTGCAGTTTTCTGATCATCAAAACTAACTTAGCACTATGTGCACATTTATTGACATTATATATATATATATATATATATATTCAGTTTGTCCCCACATAAACAATTACATAAAATACAAATCATAAACAGGGGGGGTTAAGGGTCACAGCATGGAGCTGGATGGATCCACATGAGCTGGTGGTCTGACCCAAACAGTTTTACTGCTGTTATCACAGGCTGCTCCGGCTTTATCAGCTACCTGAAGGGTGTGTTTTTGCATATTCTAATGTTTTGATTTAGCTTTTTACTACATTCAAATAAAAGTTAAGAATGTTTGAATGAAATTATTTTTATTTGAGGCTACAAAAAATAGTACCATATGTTTTGTGGTTCTGGTGACTAATGTGCTTCAGGTGAACAGACTCCTGTGTGTACTTGTCATTAGCAGCTATGACTGACTGCTGACACGACAACTGTGAGAATTTGTATGTGTATTAATAAATTATTTTAAAAACTTGAAATTTTAAAGTCTCTCTCAAATGTAATCTTTTTTGTGTGATCAACTGTTTTTATTATTTTCAATGTGCATACAATCAAATGAAAGTATCACCTTAACAATAAAAAAATAAAATTCCCTCTTGTAACCCTGCTCATGTCATATATTCCTGGATAATAAAACATAATGTAAGATCTGTTCATTTAATTGCATGTACAACATACAAACAGGTATCATGCTATTAAGTAATCTGGCACACCTCATTAACCTTCAGCAGGCATTAAAACCACACGGTTGACATTTTTTGCAATCAAATTTTAGATGTTTTTATACAATGCATTTTAGTATTTTGAATATTCTATCAAATTCTATATCTATTATACTAAACAGACTTTTTTTCTTCTTCTACCATAGCTTTTAAACAGATTTTGTAAATGGATTCATTATTATTTGTATTTTTTGTTTGTTTGTTTATTTGATGAAGTTACTTTCATTTTTGTTTGTTTTTACTATAAAACATTGACAATTTGTTCTTTTGCCATATATTTTATACAGATTTTTTGTAGATTAATTTTTATTTGTATCTTTTTTTGTTGATCTATTTTCATATGTTTGTTGTATGAAATTAATTTTATTTTCAGATTTCAATAGAAATCTGAAAATAAAATTAAAATAAAATTAAGGCCACTCTAATATAATAATATTAGAGTGGCCTTTTTTTTTACCATGCATTATACTGGAAAAATGTTTTTCTCTTCATCAATGTATGCATTTTGTTTGGTCTACGTTCTATGTTGTATATTTTTTGCAAAGACATTCCTTAGTGTGACTGTTAAAGGGTTAACTCATGATGCAGTGATGCATTAATTGTGAGAAGTCTCATTGAAATTCAAAGCTCTTTCAGGTAGGAGACCTGAGAACAGAAGTGGTGTTTACGACATCACACCAAGACGGTTAAGTCACACAAAGCATTCATAGACACACACACACACACATATATACACTAATTAAACCAGGTACAAGTATCACTGAAAATATCTCAAATGTGACCAAAAGTCCCGGATAGCTCCGACAAACAATGATAAAAATATGCCATTTATAGGTTGTATGATGTGTATATAACCAAGAATTTTATATGAGATTGGCTTATTTGTAACAATTGTCATTATAAATTGTTGCAAGCCTGTCCTAAAATTATTTGTATTAATCTACAACAGACTGAATCAAAGCAGCCATGGTGATTTAAAACATAACATTTATTAGGAAAATATACATATTAGTAACATATTTAATAAAGATGACAATACGCATTCCAGATATTATCAATTATTAAGAATTTCCTATTAAAAAAAACACAACGGTAAAAAAAAGTTGAGCATCAACAGGAGTCAGCTGAAGACACTGCAGGACTGCGGGACAGGCTCTCTCACGTCTCTGTGGACACAACATGGATGATGCATTACTATTAATATTATTTTTATGAAAGCATAAACACAGAGTGGAGATGAGGGTTGTATTTGAGTTGACAATTAGCAGTCAGTTTGCAGCTGATGAGGTTTTCAGGGAAGTTTCAGGTTAGCCTGCTATTGTTTAAACTAAGGGCTGGTCTTTAGGTGAGCAGTGAACCAGAGTTAATGATTTAACCAGAGATAACCGTTTTCACTGCCACAGACACAGGTAGTGCCTTTAGTTCCACATTTAAATGACATCACACTGAAGAAAAACAAAGTCACACTCAGCCAGGAGAACGTCCTCGTTAAGACAAGGCTATTTCATTGTTCTGGTATTCTCCAATATTAATCTGTTGAAAGCTAAGCTTTCTGGCATTTCTTTCAAAAACATGGGAAGAAGGCAATGAGCAATGAAAGAAGAAAAATCCCCCAAATTTGCAAGAAAGTACAAGAAAGTTACCTTAAAAGGTATTTAAACAGAAACAAACAAAAAAACAAAATAAAACAAAAAAAGATTTAAAAAGAAAGTTAAAAGAGGCAAACAAGACTTGGGGGAAAAGGGCTTTCAAAATCATTTGGTTAAATAGTTTTAAACATGTAATTATTTCAGTCATATTATTTCAGTCAGTCTTGCTATTTTAAAATTTCCTTAGACATTTCCCCTCAGTTTTTAAAAAATATTTTTCTAAATCTACTTATTTCTTGCAGTTTGCTGAACATTTGTTATGACGTTGCTTAATGCCTTTTTTCCCATGTTTTTGAAAGAATCCGCACCAATTTGCTCAGAGTTCTGAAAAGTTGCATCTGAAAGTAATGTCACAGCTGGTTTTAATGTGCAAATAAAGATCATTCTGAATATATATATATATATATATATGTGTGTGTGTGTGTGTGTGTGTGTGTGTGTGTATAATCAGTATGGGGAAATGGGGTAATTTGGCCTCAGCATTGTTTAAATCCTAAAGCTCTGGCTACTGTTAACTACATGTTAAGACTAGTGTTGTTAAAAATATCAATAAATCTAAACATGTTGTTTCTGAATATTTGAACTGGTTTTGATACTCATTTTCCACAGTATCAACAAACACGTACCAGCTGTGCTCTCTTGCTGTCAGTGCTTCCTGCAGTCATTCTGCCGTTCTGTTGTTCTGCCTCTGTTTTTTTTAATAGTTGAATCAATTCATCAGTTCAGTCATTAATTCATGAAATCATTCCTGTAACCTGTAGATATTCATTAAAAAATATGGTCCAACTTTTCCGCCATGCTTTTCCTTTTTCTTTGTTTTGGTGCCATAATGTCGACAGTAGACATGTATGTGTACTTACATGAGTGTAAGAATTAGGCCCATGGATAATTATGGATTACTGTGGCTGACATGGACTCACTGCATCATCTTTAATATTTTTAAGGTGACAAAAATACCAAAAATGTGCTTAATGTGACAGTTTGGCACACAATCACATAACTCGTGATTTTATGGCACCTGGTAGCCTAATTCATGTTGGTTTCACCAGAAAATGTCCCATTTAACCTGAAATGCCCCCCCAACCATTTAACTGAATGCATAAAAACTAAAGTATTATGAAAATGTTTTGATTAAAACTCAAATGATTAATAAAACATCCTACAACGTGAGATAATCAGCATGCCACATGGTTTTCCATGAACAGTCACTGACCATTGGATTTTTGAATTATTGGTGTGCCCATACTAGCTATCCCAGATCAATCAAAATGATTGTTTCATATGAAGCACATTTGTAATAACAATACCATAACATGTTTATTGACTGGCTGTTAACATTTAAGGGAGCCCAAGATGTAAAACCTTATTTGTCCCATTTTACCTGATGTCCCGCATTATCTGGATTTACCCCTTAGTATATAAACCCCATAATATAATATAGCCTAGCCTAATATAATAGGCTATAATAGGCTATAATATAATATATAGTCTGGGGACCTGTCGAAGACAATTAATGAATGAGATGGGATGAGATGCGATAGATTATATTACATTATGTTATATTACATTATGTTATATTATATTATATTATATTATATTATGTTATATTACATTATGTTATATTACATTATGTTATATTATATTATATTATATTATATTATGTAACACAGACAACATAACATAAGTAATTTGCCTTTCAAAATAGGGTTGGCAGGTGTTGCTCACCTGTGGGCGACATCATGTAGGTGAAGTCTCTGTCGTTGTGTGCGGCATTTCTACGTCACAGCCAGCCACTGAGGAGACAGTTGTGTGCGGGGTATCCTCCCGTGGGGTCATCGTTGCCATAGCAACAGCCACCTGGTCGGCGTGCGGCCCTCCGGCTGACCTGTGTGCGCGGGCCGCGCGGCCACTGGCCGGTGCTCCGTTCCTCCGGAACGAGTTCCTGATGCCGCTGGACACGCGGCTGGACAGGCGCCTCACCGCCCCACTGACAGCGCTCAGACCGCCCTTGTCCTTCTTCAGTAAGCCCACATCATCCTCGAGCTCGGCCGGGGGCACCTCGATGTTCCCGGAGTACCAGAACACCCACCAGATGAGGCTGAGGAAGATGACGATGGCGCCGGCGTAGATGAGCAGGTCATAGAAGAAGACGTTAACGAACACCCCGAGGAGCAGCACCGCCAGTCCCACAATGTCAAAGGCCACCGCGAGCCAGAAACAGCACACGCAGCGGCCCAGACCCCGGTACACCGGCTCCATGTCAGCGTCCCGTGAGTCTGCGGACTCTGACAGACAGAGCGGGTTAACAGGAGCCTTTGTGTCCGCACATTGACTTACCGAGCGGCGGTAAGGTGAGTCAGGTGAGTCAGGTGAGGAGCAGCCGGAGCTGCTCAAAGGAGGGGCGGGCTGCCCCCTGCAGGAGGAGGGGCTCCCTGCTCCACCTGCCCGGTGAGCTGCTCCTCTCTGTCCCTCCCTCTGCTGCTCTCTCAATATCAACTCAGGTTTCATTACTGGCATGACATTTGACAAGTGCTGCCAAGGTACAATTACAATTAAAGACAGAGAATGAAATAAATAAGTGAGCACATGAATAACAATAATAATCAATAGAAATAAACAGGTATAGGACCTGCTTTAATATTGCACACACACCTGTTGCTCTGCACAAAACACTCTTTTCAAAATCAAGCTTGAATTAATATAATTTTCAATTTTTTTTATTATTGAAAAGAAGTTATTGTTTATTTACAGTAACTTCAGGGTAGAAAACCACTGCGCAGCGTACATATGATCAAAAGGTTCTGAGTAAACTCTGCCTTCATTGATTAGTTTAAGCCACTTCCAGTATCAGTATCATCAGTATCATCAATATCAGTTTAAGTGTATGCAATATTTAGAATGTTTTCAGTGCTTTACCTTGCTGTCAGACAGCTCTTACTGATGGGGATTTGAAGCGGTTATATCAAAAATACCAAAAACTCCACTGAGAAAAACATTTCATTTGGAGTCATTTTACTCGACTGAACAGCAGAGCTGCTGCTCACTGCTGCCTCCATCAGCTGCTGTGGAAGCTTAAGAGGAGACGATATTCAAATATTGCTCACACTTACACTGATACTGATTTTTTTGGGTGGCTAAAGTATGTCCTGCTGCGGCCTTGTCCACAGCAGGACATCATTTAGCTTCCGTGCCAGTGTTGTGGGTGTGTGCTTTCATCAGAGCAGGGGGGTGGCTGGGGTGTGACTTTTTTATTTAAAATAAATATAAAACACTCACCTAAGCCAAAATATGAAACACAGTCCTCAGTGCTTATATATATATTTTAATGCCTGACCCCTTCCCCCCTCATGAATAATGATTGGTCCCTAAACACAGAGGGAGGCAGGCGCAGTGAGTAGGAGCAGGCCCAGAATGCTGAGTCCAGTTAAAGTCTGACTGACGTGTTTACATGACGGAATAGCTCGACTTCCAGTTGAATTATCTGGTAGTCTGATTTTAAAAGAAATTCGATAAGGTTCGATTTCAGTCGGACTAACACGTTTACTTGTATTTTAAAAGTCCAATTTTAGGCTAACAAACACAATAATTTGACTTTTTCTAACATCATATAAACACACTGTGAGTGTCTTTTATTGACAAACAGAGCTATTATCTTACAGGACACTTCCTATTGTATTTGCATACTGCACACAGACAAATGAATGTGCTGCAGGTTACATTAGGTCACATCACTTCGTTAGCTGCTCTTTGGCCCAGAGCCACAGCACAGAGCTGCAGTGTGTGTCTGTGTGTGTGTGTGTGTGTGTGTGTGTGTGTGTGTGTGTCTGTGTGTGTGTGTGTGCGTGTGTGTGTGTGTGTAGGAGAGGCCATGTTGATCTGAGAACCATCAGAGATTGATGTTCAATAGAGTTTCTCTGCCTCAGTAATCTGTTGTAAAGGATTTAAGCAGCCCACCAGCAGCCAACATGAGCTCACAGGCTCACAGGCAATAACCGACCAACAAGGCCACGACGAGACAGATGGGCTGCAGAGAATGACCCGTATAGGACAGCCTGTGTGACATATTTTTTCAAAAAATGATTGACAAACGAACACACAATATATGAGATTTTCCCAGTAAGTAAAAGCATTCATTCACATCCCACAGAGAAGTACTGCCCTACACCGCTGAAATTAGTGTTTGAAGTATCAAAAGTTGATGACAGTATTAGCTTCCTTTAACCCTCCTGTTGTTTTCAGCTTTTAGGAACAGCAATAATGTTTCAGGATCAAATTAACGTGTGTTTATTTAACCATCTGAAAGTAGCATGTTCTTTCTCCATAAACAGTATCTTTAGCTCAGTTATAGTGTTCAGGTTTATTTTTATGTTCCTTCTGCTTCTGCTGTTGACTTGTGGGATGCCGCTACCGTGATGTCAACACCAGCACATGGTGGGATTACACTGCATCAGTACATGGTTAAGTTTAGGCAAAAGGGGCTCATAATAATGAACATATACACACACACACACACACACACACACACACACACACACACACACACACACACACACATATTTATTGTTATCTCAGCAGAATTGAATTCCTGGTGATGTGCACAGTGAAAACTATTTAAAGATAAGGTTGAATTGTTTGTTATTGCGATGAGATCATTCTTTCTATTCTTTCTTTAGCTAAATAAACGGTTCATCTAAAAAAATGTGGTGGATGAAGTACCTGGAGGCCACACTTGGGTAAAAGAACAGATATGATACCAGAAAGTGACTTTGGTAGAAGTTAAATCACCTATAAGAATGTTGCTTTCAGGTTTTGTTTTTTGTTTATAACCCTAAAGTGGTGACTGATGCTGGTAGGTAAGTAGGAAAAGAATTTATCGTACAAAAGAAAAAAACGAAAACGAAGCAGCAGGCAGTGGAGGCAGGGAGCTGCTGCCGGAGGAGCCACACACACCTCCTGCCACACACATGCCCTGCAGGACAACAGAAGGGGAGTGAGAGAGAGCACACATCCAAAAACATACAACAAAACCAAAACCAGAGCAGAATCATCACAATGACTTGAGTAAAAGTCTTAAAGTAACTGAAACTTACTGTACTTATGTATCAGAAATAATATAATAATCATATTAAATGTACTTAAGTAATAAAAGTAAAAGTACAAGTAAATGCTGGTAATAAAAAAAAACAGGCAGTCAGAATTTCAAGAATATTAAAATTTATTTATTAAACATACACCACCTTTAAAAACAAATTACACTTGAAGAAGAACAATTTTTATTTTATTTTTTACTTAAAGGATAAAAGAACAAAACACAGTTTTCCTTCACTTCAATATCTTAAATCATCTGTCCAGTAAAACAGAAATATGAAAACTTAAGTCAAGTACAAAGACTACCAAAAAATACTTAAGTACTGTAACAAAGTAATAATACTTTGTTATGTTACACCACTGTAAAAACAAACAAAAAAAAAACAATACTAAAAAAAACCCCCACAGTCACAAAGATGAATATGACTGATTTTCTTAACTCAAGAAAAGTTGACAACTAGGAGATGCACGATTTTTACAGGACACAGACCATCGGAGGATAAACTGTTCACACATTATGACACAACAGTCAGCTACATAAATCATAATGAAGAATCCAAAAAACAAAACAATAAAATAAAATTTGAGACTTTTTTTTGACGGCAGGTCAGCTGGCTACGGCCCTGACTGAAAATGACATCGACTGATTGAACAAAGGGGAAAATGTCAGACTGCAAGTGAAACATAATCCAAGTCAAGTCAATTTTATTTATAGAGCCCATTATCACAAAACATGGTTTGCCTCAGAGGGCTTTACAGTGTACGACATCCCTCTGTCCTTAGACCCTCACATCACCCGAGGAAAAACTCCCGAAAAAGAACCTCTGAAACAGGGGGGAAAAAAGGAAGAAGCAGGAGACCAGGCCCTTCAGACGAGGACCACAGCAATGGCAAAACCAAGACCACAATCAGGGCGAGTCGAGGGTACAGCATCAGTGCAGCCACAGCACGAGCACAACCAAAGGCAGGGTCACAGCATCACAATGATCAGGCACAGCCAAGACTGCAGCCAAGACTGCAGCCAGGATCCAGGAAAACTAGAGAACAAGGGAGCAGGAATGCTCCAGAGGGGCAACGGAGTTAGCGTAATGCAGTAAACACACATGAGCGTTTTCAGATGGAGGGAGCAAGAGAAGGAAAAAGGAGCTCAGTGTATCATAGAAAGTACCCCGGAAGATTAACCTATGTCAGCCTAACTAATTACAAGCTTTATCAAAGAGGAAGGTCATAAGTCTGCCCTTAAAGTTGGTATTAAAGTCTAATTATTGAGATAGACATATTAAAACGAATCCTTTGAGCTGGTCAAAGCATTCAGATGCCTTTTACAAGCTGTTTAAACCGTTAAATGTAAGCAATTTGGTTTAATTTCTTTTAAAAACATGAGAAAAGGCAGTGAGTAACTTGCAAATTTTAAGTTAAAGGAACAAGAAAATTACCTGAAAATGTGTTTTTGACAAAAAAGGGAGAAAATAAAATGAAATGTCCGCACATCTTAATTCATAATTTTTCAAATTTTATATTTAAAATTATTTACAGGAAAAAAATGCATACATGAATTCATTTGTATTTTCAGCACCCTTTTTTCTTTCTTGTTTGTTTTTTAACCATTTCATTTCTTTTTTTTTTGTTGTTGCTTGTTTCAGGTTATTTTCTTGCAATGTTTTACAAATTTCTTGCTAATTTTTGGACTATGTCGTGGTAAATTGCTCATTGCCGTCTCCCCATATTTTTGCAGGAAATCAAACCAATTTGAAAAAAGGGTTTCAAAGGGTTATGAATGCATGGAAATTGAGGCTGCAGAGACATACTGACAGCTACACTACGTGTCAACACTGGATTCATAACTCCCATAATGCAAGTCTGCACCATCGCAGAGTGTGAGCACACACCGGCTCCACAGCAGGTGGCTCAGGGGCCCCGTTTGTGTCCCCTCAGCAGTATTTGGGCCCCTCTTTGATCCCCTTGCCCTGGTTGACCTCGGTGAGTGTGTTTTACTCCAGACTCTGTTTGAGCACTGGGATCCAGATCAGGCCGGTGACCAGGAACATCAGACCCACAGAGAGGAACAGGGGCCCCAGCAGGTATGAGACATCGCCCACATGGGTGTAATAGAGCAGGGACAGGGCCGTGCCTGATCCAAACAGCAGCATGCCGACACTGACAGCCATGATGGGTTTAAAGTAGAGGAGCCAGCAGGACGGAGCCAGACCGCCCTGACAGAGAGGCAACTCTGGCTCCTGCACAGGGCGGAGCGGTGTGAAGGCATCTGTGTCCTCCCCATCCTGAGGGGACGGATTCATGGTGGAGATGGTGACTGCTGTGGAGACCATGGCCACACTGGAGGAAACACACACCACACATCACACAGTCTGATGTGTGCAGACAGTTTTGGAATAATGCAGAATTTACTAAACACAATCCCATGAAAAGACCAAAGACAAAACTGTTCGCTCTCTGTGCTTCGACCGCTGCTGGAAAACTGCATCCTGACATTAGCATTTAGCTCAGAGCAACACTGTGCCTAAGTCCAGTCTGGCAGAGATGCTAGCATGTCTGTAGACTGCTATTAAATGGCTTAATGAGTTTCTTAAACAGCTGGTCACTGTAGTTTTTACCAAACATTACTAAAACAGCGGCAAATGTTGCATTTGTTGGGAACTACTTTTATCAGCGAATGAATCCACTTTTCTGATTAGTATTTGGGGCAGCAGGATGGTGTCTGTGGAACTGAGTCCAAATAAACTCCAGTGATGACGTTCATTTTAAAGTGGGAACACGTCACTGAGTGCAACCGTGTAATTTCTTGGTGTGTTGTTTGCTGGACCGCAGCAAAACCAGACCAGCCCGAAAAATATGGCAGTTTGTCCCCGAGTGAGAGCTGGAATGATCCCATTGGTCGGTCGAGTGTTGGAGTTTCCCAGTCAGCCATTGCTCTCTTGATTGATTAGAGCTGTGCTCCAAACCGTTCCCTATCAAGGCATAGTGTGTCACCATTTTGTTTGTATTCTCAGTGTTTAATTTCATCCACTAAAAATTGCACTATGAAATTCCCACAATGCAGAGCAAATTTGAGTGTACATCGATGTACCCTACATTTTACTCCCGTATACCACAATTTTTCTGAAGAAAGAAAATTTCATCATACTGTCCGAAATCTCATTCAGTTACATCCTATATAGTTCACCATTTAATATACACTACACTGAGAATAGTGAGTAAGTGAGTGAGTGAGCGAGCGGTTTCCGACATAGCTTACGTGTATAGATTGATATTGACATGAGTACTGCAAGAACACGGCGCTCTGCTCCCAGCTGTAGGCAGAAGGACTGTCTCTGATTTGTTGTTTTGTTTTTCATTGTAGTTTTGTTTAGTAGTACGGTAGTTTAGTCCAGTGGTACCAGCCATGCTTGCTTCTCAGTAAGGGGGCAAAATCATGCCTCGAAGTTAGGCTAAATTTTGGTAATGTAAAAACAGCATTGCCATTTAACAGGGGTCCCTTGACCTCTGACCCCAAGATATCTGAATGAATATGGTTTCTGTGGGCACTCATTAGTCTTCTCTTTACAGACATGCCCGCTTTATGTTAATCCCTTTTTGCCCCCATTTGATTTCTAAAGGCTGGTATACTCTAGAGGACAACTGGACGATTTTTGGCCAATGATGGAGCGTTCCCGATTTAGGGCTGGTCGGAACTGATTATCTGCCCACGTAATCGTTAAGTGTGATGAGTTATCTAAATATCTTACTGTTACCAACTGTGCCACAGCCTCTCCGATCTTAATTTGTAAATATCAAACATGTTTGTTATTTAATACTGTCGGCCCCAACGGAAAATAGCCATTGAGAGCGAGGAGACCGGGAAGCGTCACTGAACGGATATTGCGTACATGTACAGCTCAAAAACATGGCGGGCAACAACAGGACTTCAGCCATGGCTCAATCCATAACTTTTTTCTATGTTCTGTTTTTTTACTGCAAAACAAGATGCACGCAAGTGCAGCCAGCTGACGACCTGGATCATCCTCCATATTTGTTTTTCTTCTGAAGTCACATTTGATCACGTGAGACTCACCACTGTGACATCTTAACTAAAGACAGCAAATGTGTGGTCTTATGATCTGGCCGAATCATCTTGTGTGTGAGTTCTGAGGATCACGTTTAAACGGTTAAGATTTGAAAATCCTCCAGTGTGTATCAGACAATCAGGTAAGAATTGCTTCACCTTGTCAATATGGGCTTCATGACTGTTTTAAAATGCAGATAAAGGAATTGCAAATGTGATTAAAAAATGTGAATTATCGTGATTAACTATTAAAATTCTGCTATTAATTGCTATATATATTAAAAAAAATCATTTGATAGCCCTAGTTTGAACATTTTAAACTGCCAGAATCAATCAAAAGCAAATGGAAATAAATCAAAGGAAGTAAGTTTGGTCTTCATGATATGTTTCCGCATTAAGTTCCGCGCCACACACACCATCTGAATGACAACACAAAAAATATATAAGAGAGTGTACCTGGTGGCTATCTATACATTCATACTGGCTCCAGTTACTGCAAACATCCAAAAAATGACACTGAAAATAATCAAATAAATGACGGCTGAATTCCATTTCGCTGCTTCAGTTTCAGGGTTGCTGGTTTTGGTCTTTTCATGGGAGTTGTTGACAGTAATCTAATATGGTGAAATGACACACATTATGTTTGAAAGCACTGAAAATTTACCCAACTTTTATACTTTTAAAATACAGTTTTCTATTCCTGTTTGATGTGAAAAAAACTTGTTATGGAAACCTGTCTGCAAAATCTGCTTGACTCTGCCACAGCAACAATCACCCTGCACAGCATCCCATTGGTGAACAACAATGACAGCATCCTCTCAGTCTGACAGCAGGAAACCTGATTTCTGTGTGGATTTACAGTGTGGATTAATGTGAAGGGTCAGTTCAGAGCCGTTATCTGACTCAATGTCATTTCATCAGCAATGTAATCATGCAAGTGTTAAATGATGAAATACTGAATAGTTGTTTCCATCTTACCTAAAGCCTCTTGGTGTGTCTCAGTTGGACTGGCGCCGACACAGACTGACCGCTGCTGAAATACTGCTCCCATTAAAACCACACCCACTGTGACCTCTATCCCCCCATCCACTGTATGGTATCCAGATGGAGAAAATAAATAAATAAATAAATGAATAAATACATTAGAATATATATAAAATAAAAACATTTAGAAAGTATTAAAGATAAGTAAATAAAAAGAATACTAAATAGGAGAGCAAATAAACTGGAAGATGAATTCAAAGTTATTATTTTTTAAAGCAAATAAAAACAGAATTATCAGTTTACATTTTATCAATTAATCCATGCCTATTTTTCTTTATATTGAAAAATATTTTTGGTATATTTAATAGCATATTAAATCAATATCAAATCATTTATTTATTCATTCTTATTTTTGGCAGTCTTTGTCTTCCATAAATTTGGGGGAAAATGTGTTTTTCTCAAATGCCTCTGGTAAATGTAGAATCCCAAAACAGCAATCATTCTTGATGAATTGTATCTCACCTCTGCTTTGCTCTCAACTGTAAACCGAGCTGAGTTTCAAAACACCAGTAATGAGGAATATTTTTTGAATATGGGTGAATTTAGGCACTGTAAAACATAAGTCAGGAGGGATATCTGATGATGATGATTCCAGTCAATGAGTGAACCTGAGTACTTCCTGTAGCAGTGAGCAGCGCAGAGACACCACCTGCTGGTGACTGCTCGCTGTCAGTAGAGTTAATCAGGCTTATACAACAAATATTTTTATTAGGCTTACATGAGTGATACTTAAAAGTTAAAAACTATATTTAAAACAAGTTTATGTAGAGGTAGCAGCATACTGAGGCTGCACTTCTGTCCATACAGTCACTAATTCAGACATTAATCTTGAAAGTCGGTCCGCTTCCTGTGCAAATTACAGCACATGCTCAA
Organism: Plectropomus leopardus; assembly: GCF_026936395.1. Lineage (NCBI taxonomy): Eukaryota > Metazoa > Chordata > Actinopteri > Perciformes > Serranidae > Plectropomus > Plectropomus leopardus. The sequence continues at coordinate 2,203,768 of NC_142193.1, forward strand.
AGCATAACCACAATAATAAAGGGATTTTTGAGTTTGATGCTGAAAATAAAAGCTTTTTGATTTTTTTAATTAACAAATATGTTTGTAAAAGATCCTCAAATGTGGTAACTAAAGATTGAGGACAACATATTTTGTATTGAGACATTGTACAGTGTAAAATATACTTAATCTCAAACATATCTGACATGTCTGAGACATTTGTTTTAGATCAGGCCAATTTACTGCAACAATCTGTAATCTTGTGGACTCATACTAAGGATGTGAAAACACTGTTAATAACTTTGTTTGAAAAACAAAATCATAATCTTATTTTCCAAGATAGAATTTCAAGTATAAACAAAAACCTGAAATTCCCCACAGAAAATGTGTGTGAATGCTGACAGTTGAAATTGAAAGTGTTGCTGAAAATTCAGGAATCTTTAAGTGCAGATTTATTTAATTGCTCTGCTTCTGTTTACTGTTGAAAACTGAAAAGTAAAACTGGCAAAGTTGAAGCTGAACTGTTTTACCTACAGAAGCTTAGAGCTGAAATACATTGCAAGAATGATGGAAGCTGAACTGCAAAACTGTCAAAGGTGGAAGCTGATTTGAATTAACTAAAAGGATGAGAGAAAACATGATTTGTACTTTAAAAAGCATAAAAAAAGACTGAATACAACAATATGCAGAGGTAGTATTTTAGCCAAAAATGAACAGGAAAATAATATGCAGAGCAGATTTGATTCTTTTCAATTTACTGTAACGATTAAAAATATTTAAAAGCTTTAAATTTGATCAGATTAACATCTAGAAGATAGCAGATAGCCAAGAATGTAAAATGTGATAAATCAAATAGTAAAAAAATCAAAAAGCTGAGTGTGGGTCAGTCAGCCTTGTGACCTGCTTAAAAGTATGTAAAAGAAATTGAAGCTCAGAGTGGAGTATGTTTGAAGAGGACTTGAGCATTTTCACCATTCAATCACCACGTAACAATACGCTGAAAAAAGCTTAATATTTCCAAAGAAAATGTGGAAAAACATTGTAACACATCTTACAAAGCTAATATTTTGAAGTCTGGCATATTCAAATGGTTTCTGTAGCTAAAAGTGCGCCAAAGGGGAAAAAAATGTAAAGAAGATGTTCTGTAAGGTACTTTCTGTAGCTGAGAGTAAGTGGAAGTAGCTGAAGTTCAAGTATGTTTGAAGAGTATATGAATTTCTGCCATTCAATCACAATGTAACAATTTGCTGAAAAAAGCTGAATATTTCCAAAAAAGAAAATGTGGAAAAACATGGAATGTAAGCACACATCTTACATGCCTGAACATTTTTACAGTTGATAGTTTTAAAATTTGCGGAAAAATGCAGAATGTTTGAAAAAGTTAAAAAAAAAAAAAAAAAAAGTTGGTTGAACGCACACTTCCCCAAAGAGCTAAAGATTCTCATATTTAAAGCTTTTCTGTAGCTAAGAGTATGCAGAAATAGAGTGCAAAAAAATACAGAAGAATTTGGATCACAATAATATGAATGCTAACTAGCATTCACAAAAATAGTTCAACATGTACCCAGACTATGTTTAAATGGAAACCTGCATTTAAAGAGACCACTTGGTGTTTGTAAAAAAGCAGCCAGTGGACTGTGCTCTGAAAATGAACACACTGTTTTCCCAATTTATTTTATTGTCATAGTTGTTTGCTTTAATAACATTTGAACACGCTCAAGCACACTGCCAGAACGCCACGAGAAACCAAAAACTGGGTAAAAGCAAAGGGAGACATGTACACCCAAGATAAACATTTTGGTTTCAACTGGTTAAGTTCTTTCAAACAATTTCTTTGCAATTTACTTCTGAAAATCATCCTTTATATTCCAAGCAAAATCCTGGTCCACATCTGTTTAGATATAACTTCTGCCATTTGTCATTGTCATTTATGAAAGCAAAAAAAAAAAGAAAAAAAAAAAGAAAAATAAATCATGTAATGATGAGTAGACCAGAGTAGGGAGGTGGGAGAGGTGGAGGGAGGGCTAACCCAGAAATGGCATAGCTGAGCTCTCAATATGAGAAAGCTGACTCGTGTGGACTTCATCTTGGTGTCATTTGCTTAAAAACGGGTTCTTTTTCACGTGAGTTTTTTTCTGAAGCTGTTCTTCGGCACGCTGAAGGGGGGCGTGACAGGGAGGTGCCGTCGCCGCTGACAACTGTGTGGGCGGGTTATGACCGAGCTCCGCCCATTCTTTCTCACCAGGACACGTAGGCAGCTCCGTCCTCTTCAGTCCCGCTCAGCGACCAGCTTCAGCACCTTACCGATGGCGATGGTCTTACCTGAGACACAACAGAAGAGAACCATCACATCTCTGTCCCCGATTCACTTTACTGATGCACGGCTCAGAATGAATTCACATCAACTTATCATATCCAAAACCTTTTGAATCTTATAGAACCTTAAAGGCTTAGCTTTCATTATTTCTAAATATCTAAAGGCAAAAAATAATTCACCTTTTAATGAAACTCTACAGGTTTTAGTGACAACCTAATTGATGATCACAACCTGTAGCTCCAACATTAAATTGAGATGAGAATACAATAAAACATTTCATGTATTCATTCTGTAAACAGCTAATCTCCTGTACTGATCAGATTCAAATGATGATCTGATTTACAGTATATAAAATATATATATCGTCATTGGCAGGTACTAAATATTAAATGACTCATCAGGGGCAAAAAAGATGATCAGGACATCCTTATTATTTATCAATATTTTGTGTAGCTAAAGCTGCACTATAAACTGAATACATTTGGGTTTAAAGACTAGTTGCCTGAACTGAACAAGACATTTTAAGACATCAAATTGGGCTCTCTTTGGCATTTATAGACTAATTGTTTTGTCAAAAAAAGAACTGATTTACAGTCAAAATACTTATCAGCGTTAGTGCTAGTTAGTAGCTGCAGCTGCAGAAATGCTTGTTGCTGAGATTCAGTTTCTTTGTTTGCAGGAGAAAACAGCTCTCAACAGGAAGGAGCTGAACATTTAATCATCTAACAGCACATTGATACGAGACTGAAAACCAGCCAGATGAACATGTTAAACCCATGGCAAGGACATGTTGGATAGCTCCACCCCCCAGTGTCTACAGATGCTGTACCTTCGTCCCGTAAGGTAAACCGTCCCATCTGAGGAAACTCTTTAAAGGTCTCGAGGCAAATGGTCCCTGCCGTGCGCAGACGGGCGATGCACACCTGGTCCTGTTTGACGAATCGTGGCCGTGTCTTACTTTTGTCCCCTGTCTTCTTGTCTACCAGACAGATTAAGGCCTGCAGATGGAGGGAGCACATTTACATTCATCCCAAACTTCCACAACCACAATAACTCACCTCTCTCTGGCAATATGTGCATGTACATTGATTTTTGTACAATAAAGAGGAAAAAAGAGAAAACTACAATGAAAGAAGAATGCTATGTTTGTTCAAATGTCACTATTACCTCTACAACCAATCATTATTCCTGATCGGCTTCAAACACTACTGTGAGACAGTGAGTGGTGTTTGTATGTGTGTCTGTGTGTGTGGAGGCCTCATGTTAAAAGGGTAAAAAGTGAAGTCGGCATTAAAGGTCTTACTGTGATTTGCACTTCTTCGATGCAGGTGTGAATGTGAAGGACTGCGTTGTAACCTGGACAGATGATGGATTTGTGTTCAATGATGACAATCTGTGGAGAGATGATGGAGGGCACATCGAAAATCAACAAACATTTAATTTTGAAGAGCACTCTCAGTGCACCAGCTGATCCCCCCCACAGCTCTGTGGGCCATTTCCACTATGGCGGTTTGCTCAAAGGGATCCAGACAGCAGTGAGAGGGGAGGGATAAACCAACACCAGCTAGATGCTCAAGTCCAGAAAAAAACTTAATTTTTTTAGGTAATAACTTGTGAAATGAAATTTTAACTTATTATTAGGGATGCACTGATTTATATGCCGCACATCGGTATTGTCCGATATTTGCCTTGTTGATTGCTATCAGCCTATCTCAGGGTTTCACAGACATTCCTTTATGTGTGTGACTAAATCTTCTGCACCACATATTGATTTTGAATTTTTGGAACTGGATTGTTCATTTAAGTGCTATTATATATACTGTTTGCTTACTGATTGCACCACACTCTTGGAGCACAGAGCATACTCTAGGCACAGATGGAGCAGTAGAATGCCAGGCAGTATGAAAGTGAAACTTAAATGCTCTTTGTGCTGAGTCTAAAAGCTCTCTTCTGCAGCAGCTGAACCACGAGAAGAAGACATACTTTATAAATCCCAGATGGAAATGTTAACTCTGTTAAAAGTTATTAAAGACCAGAAATACACACACAGGTACAAACAGACCGATACATGGATTAAATGGAGAGATATCAGAGTGAGGGGGCTGCCCATGGACTGGTGCCCTGAGCAGTTGGGGGGCTCAGTGCCTTGCTCAATGGCATCTCAACAGTGCCCTGAAAGTGAACAGTCACCTCTACAAATGCCAGTCACCTCTCTAGGACTTGAACCAAAGACCCTCTGGTTTCCAACACAAGTCCCTATGGGCTGAGCTACTGCCGCCTGCGTCATATTAATTTTTGCCTGCAATAAAGCAGCGTGCCACACTAAAGGAGCCCCATCACTGAGGGGACAATAGAAAATGTGTCTGGGAAAAACAGATATTCCCTGAGACTCCTCTGGGATGAAAAGACACGGTTAACTCACTATTGTCCCATCAGGGGACGCACCCTATATGTGTCCGAGATAGCGCTAAATTGTGAACAACAAATCCATGTTGACAAAAGCAGGAGGAGAGCTAATTAATGTTACATTATGATGCCTTTAAGCTCTTTTAGTAAAAATGAGTTTTCTGCAAATGGAAAATCATAAGAATTATCATGACATGTTCAAATGTAGTATTATTAAATGTATTTTTTGGTGAGAAACTTGAATAAATGCAGCCGTCTCTGGGAGAAATTTGTTAACGTTTTTAAAGCAATATAAGGCTAACGGTACAGAGTCCACCTAAGCAGACACAACTGGACCAACCAGACCACAACTCCAACTGTCCATTTAAGCCCTCAAAACCACCTGGGCTCGAAATATTTATAATTATATTTCTTTTTTGCTGGCCAGCAAAGTTTTGCTGTGAAGTGTGCATTTTTATGATGGGCATGTGCAATTGATGGCTGAAAGTATACAGTTTTTAATTGTTGTATTTTACTGTGCATGCATTGCTGTTTTTATTGTTTTTTATACTGCAGAGATGAAGTCCAAGGCAAATTTCCCACTGTGACGATAGTCTTTCGAATTTATCTAATCTTATCTAATATACAATAGAGAGGAAAATTATGGCAAATCTTATAGAGTAGAAAGACTGGCATTGCTTTTTTTCTTCATGTTTTTCATGTGAAAATAGGGTGTACTAAAGGTTGTTTGTAAAACAGTTTAGTTATTTTGTTATGTAAAGAAATCTACCACAAAAGGAGGAATATATAACAACAACAACAGAAAAACACTGGTATTGAGCCAGAATTTCACATTCAGTGCATTCCTACTTATTATATGCAAAAGATTATTATTACAGTATGCACTGAAAAATTTTATTACACTATATGCACATTACTTGAATATGAGTTTAGGACAGGACAGTGTGAGCGCGAAAGGGGGAGAGAGAGAGGGGGTGACATGCAGCAAAGGGCCGAGGCCGGAGTCAAACCCACGGCCGCTGCGGTGAAGATACAACCTCTGTATATGGGGAGCCGCTCTATCCACTGAGCCACCAGGACGCCGATGAGTTACAATTTCATTTCACGTATGAGGTCATTACATCAGAGTGTGATTATTCACTCCCTGGAACTGGTTCATGGCTAAGATTCTGTGCTCGGAGTGTGAATCCTGATTGCTGGTGGTGCAGTGTGAGCACTTATAAACACAGTCAGGAGCGGCTCGGTGATCGTAGCCCTGAGCTGCAGAGTGATACTGACCTGGGCGTCAAAGGTGCGCCCTGAGTGGCAGAGGTTCTCAGCATTACACAGGATGAAGCCGGGCAGGATCTCCTCCTCCTCGATGCCCTTCAGCCGCAGCTTGAGGTTTTCACCAGGTCCGGCGTCGTCTGTCTCCACGTCATCTGACAGGAGACTCAACACCTCCACCACATGCTGCGTGAGGACAACAGGCAGAAACACATGAAATAAGACATCATGGAATAAAACCTCATGAAATTAGACAGAGAGAGGCAGAAGAGGGATTAAAGACGTGCAGGTGAAAAGTGTTTTGTGGTGTGAAGTTGAAACAAAATCACTGAACACAGAGCAAGAGTTAAACAGCAGACGAGAGAATTAATCAGTTACTCACAGTCTAAGTATTAACAGTAATAACAGGTCTACTCTTATCACAGACTGAACATTTAGTTCTCATTAACGGCCTTGCGACACTATAAAAAGATTTGCTTTGCTTCTGCCATTTAAAAACAAGGTCAAACTTCATATGGAGGACAAAATGGAATGCATCTAGTTGACTGTAGCCGCCAGTAATTATATTCTAACATTTTTTTAAATGAATTCTGCAATGACTGGCCAGTATAGTACATGATATCTGTTCTTTATTATGTCAGCCACGAGGATTTCACCAGATTTATCCAATGACACAATGATGCAGGGCATAAAGTGCAGATTCTAAAAAGGAGATGTTTTAAATTTACAACCAGAGGGAGGTTTCGATTTCTACATTCAGATTATATAAAAAACAAAAACACAACCAAAAATGTTCTTTAGTTAAGTTTTCCCTCTCTAAAATCTCATCTTTCTTGTTCCCAACAGATGGAAGAAAGGGCTTGTGGGATGTCTTACCCTGTTTGGCATCATAACCAGCTGCTGTGCTTTACTGATGGAGCCGGACTCCAGTTTGCCGAGGATCACAGTGCCCATGTCCTGAGGAGACAGATCGACAGAGTGTTACAGAGCAGGTGAGGAGAACCTTGTGTTTGCATTGACCTGTTATACACTGCTCCCCTTTTTCAGGTCTCTGCTCAAAAATTCTCATTTTAATATGGAGTATATCTCAGCAACCACAAGACTCACATTAACATTCAAGGGGCCCTGTTTAGATAATCTATCTATCTATCTATCTATCTATCTATCTATCTATCTATCTATCTATCTATCTATCTATCTATCTATCTAAAGCGCATGGCGCAAATGCGTTAAAGGCATGCCAAAGTCCATATTGCTAGTTAAACGGCGGATAATCTGGGCACCAGGTGTGGCGTACAGAGCAGAGGGGTTGTATTTGAACTTTAAATTAGTCAAGGGTATGTTTTGGACGAAACATGAATTAGCCAATCTGTGCATCAGCTCCTATTCCCTTTAAAAGCCAGACGTGCCAGGAATTGGCAAAATGCGATAAATGTGGCTGATTTGGCGAATAATAGATGTGAGAGGTGTTCTGCTGAAGAATCTGATCTTCTTGTGCGCGAGGTGAAGGCGCGCGAGCAGATAATTTGTGGAAGCAGCAAATATCCACAAAAGCAGCAGAGGTAAAGCAGACATGAGAGGACGTGGCGGTGCAGGTTCAATCATTTTTTGCAATCCCCAGAACAGCCTTACAATGCTGAAAAGTGTACAGTGATGTGAGGAGGAGGGTAAACAAGCTCAGTTCAGCGCTAAAATCAAGCATAAACGGGAGGAGCTGATCTCTCAGTGTGCATGTTGCTGCTGGCATTTGGGTTCACTGGCATCAGCACATGGCTTTCAGCCTCACGCCGTCCTACATCCTGTAATGTGCCCCCATTAATGTCCAAGAGACGTCCATGGCACATATCAATGTTGTGCAACACACAACATGCCTTAAAGAATGCTCCGACTTCGGGCTGAGTGGTGATGTTCCACCTGACTTATCCAAACATCTGAGCTGCATGCAGGCACATCTTGCTATCGGAATAATCCACCCTTTAAATAGCAGGAAACAGACTGCGCCTTTGGCTTCAGACCATCTTTTATTTGGTCAATAGCACATTTGCTTTCTGTTGCCTCAAAATAGCACTCCGCCAACAGTGCCCCTGACCACACCTCACTTTAAGATCGACATGCCCAGGGGAGCACAAGATGGGTGCCGGGTGTGAAAATGACAACTGTGCTGGTCTGACTCTAGCAATGACACTTGCGCTGTGCACGGCCTTGCGCTGAGAGTGAGATAGAGCCCAATGTCTTAAAGTAAAGATAATAAATGGTAGATGAACTTCAGAGCTGTAAGCTGCTGTAAGATGCTAATAGACCAGATTTAATGAAGGAACGAAGGAGAATAAATAGAATTTTTTGTCCTCACCTGAAAAAAACATTACAGTTTTAGAGTGAATAGGTACTATTATATAATATTACTTTTTGTTATACTGAAATAAAAACGCATTTGCCAAAAGGCTCTAGGATACTAGAGACATGTGACAGTCACCTGTGCAGATAGATGCTTATAAAATGAAGCAGGACACAGTGGAAGAGCATTAGGTAAAGAAATTCTAAAGGCAGAATCTTGAAATCGGCATTTTTAAGTATATTTTTGCACCCTATTTGACTCCTAGATATCATTAAAACTCATTTGATGTCACTTAAATGACAAGAGAAGTATTACATCCATCTAAAAACAGCAGGTTTTGGCAATGTTTTGAAAAATCAATCAATCAATCAGATGTTTATACATGTTTCCATTTATAGAAACCACAATAAATACACTGAATGAGCCTTTAATTGGTTTAGTAGGCCACAACATGCTGACAAATAACTTTGGGTGTAACTGATGCAGCCAGCAAATGGGAACATAGACTGTGGAAAACCATGAGAAAAAGCATAGCCTTTCTCAGTAAATTTCACAGCCACAGCCTCCATCCTTTCTCCCAACCATTTAAACCCACTGAGGCCTCTATATGAAGGGGACTTTTTGTTTCATTGATGATCTGATCTGTTGTACAGTGCTGTGTCTTACACTGCAGGAATCATTAGCTTGAGTCTGACAAGTGCAACATGACAAGAGACAACTACAGTCACTGACACATAGCTAGCTGCCTCGATGTGTTAATTGTTACACAGCCGCCTGTCAGCAGTCGCCTGGCCGTTCACACGGAGGTGCATCTCTCTGTGCTGGTCAGCAGGCGATCCTGCTCCTCTAATGTGTTTACTCACATGGAGAGCTCTGTCCCTGTCTGCTTGTGTGTCTCTGACTGTGTGTCTTTTGTGTATCCGCTTGTATCTTTCGCTCACCGTTTAGACACAACAGACAAACATATGGATGCACAGGATCTATATCTTACCATGTATCATAATCTGGTCATGTATATTATATTTAATATACACTAAATATTGTTTACAATAGATATTCAGTGTGTTTTCCTGCCAGATTTACTCAGAAAAAATAAACCAGATACCAAAACTATCACAACATGGGCACTGAATGCAAGCAGCAGGCTCTTTACAGAAAATCTGTGCACTTCACAGCTCTTCTGCATGCACGGTGGACCAGCGCAAGTGTTCGAGCAGAAGACCGATTTCAAGATTTTATGCAAACTTAGAGCTATGATAAAATTAAGCAATATCACTCGAGAGGGAGTGATGTGCTCGTATATCATCACAGCTGCTATTCGGTCGTAGGCACAAGGCCGCAGGCTGAGGGCCGAACATAATCACAGCCGTGATGATATACAGCACAACACATGACCTCGAGTGTGATATTGCTTTAATAAAACAGTTCTACAAGCGCCTTTAATTTGTTCATATTAACAAGCGACGACAGATTATGATTTGTTTGTTTATTTAATGATTTTTTTTGGCTCCGCAGACACAAATTGTTCTGCAACCGCTGGACATGAAAGCTATTGCCTAGCAACGCATAAACATTTCCCTGCATGCTGCTTGCTAATCTGTGTTACAAAGGTTTTCATGTTATGCACAGAGCAAATGCTTAGTATCAAGAACATTTATCTCTGTTTTTTCAGTGAAATCAGAGTCTGTTAACAGACACTTTGGCAGCCTGTGAGATTCAGATGAGTTAGTTTGTTAAGACAGTTCGTCAATCCAGCGCATGTCCACTCATTGCCGTGATCTCCCTCACCTTGAGTCCCGGATCAGACAGCATGTGTGTGTGTCTGTGTCTCTCAGGCTGTGGATAATGTCAGATGAGTGTGTCCCTCTCTCACTGCACATCCTTGTAACATCTGTGACAGCTGGTTTACTCCCAGTGAACGGCAGTTTACCAAAACCTGTCCGTCACAGCTGCCCCCTCCTGGGCTTCCTAATAACTTTTAGAAACTCCAAAGCATGTCCAGTCAGCTCAAGACACACTTTAAAATTATATACCACTTTTAAAACATATGCCACTTACACTCTAACACTAATTAATGGATTTTGAACGGCTGTGAAGCAGAGTGATACATGCAGAGTTTAAAATTAACAGTCCCAGTGATGTCGTACTCTTATATCATCACTCATGGAATGCCTCTCAACCAATCAAATTGTTTGGTCGGAACTAACTGTTGTATAATATTGAATAATAGCACTGTCCATCTGCACAGTAAACATGGTAAATGGTAAATAGACTATACTTGTATAGCGCTTTTCTAGTCTTATTGACCACTCAAAGTGCTTTAACACTACATGCCACATTCACTCATTCACACACACATTCACACACTAGTGGCTGAGGCTACCGTACAAGGTAGCCACCTTCTACTCAGTAATCATGAACACACATGATACTTCGACATGTTGCTTGGAGGAGCTGGGGATCGAACCGCTGACCTTCCGATTAGAGGACGATCGGCTCTACCTCTGAGCCACAGCTGCCCCAATATATGCCATATTCTCCCTCAACTCTGAACACAGGCCTCTGTAAGTGTCTTACCTTGTATTTGTCTACAATGGGCAATCTGACAGGGCCATCACTTGATCTGTTGAAATTTGGCAAACTGTCCAGGTGTGGAATGAATGGTAACCCTCTGAAACAAATGATCAAATACAGACAGCAGTTAGGAGAGATGGATGAACAAGAAAAATCATTTCACTTTATTCAGTGCAGGTGCTGCCACAGCGATCACTGGAAGCATGCATGTCGTAGCCTGCGTGCATGCATCAATCTTGATGTCGTACCCAAGTTTAATAAGATCCATGCTGCACAATGTAGCAGCACTAAACTTAATCATAAGATTGCAAAAATGTCACAGTCTGCAGGAGGCTTAAGACAGCAGTAGTGTTGTTATTGCAGTCAGACAGTATCTCCAGCTCAGAGAGGCCAGCTGTTTGTTTAGTCCAATCAGATGGCGGCTCATTTGTTAACAGCCTCAGAGCAAATCACAGACTCTATTTCACCTACTCACAGGTGGGTCCCACCAACATTAGTCAACCTTAAGTTAACTGACTGTATTTAGACCTTTTTGATGAGAATTAATCCTTGTAAGTTGGGTAAAAAAAAACAAAACATTGAGATTATTTGTCTACATGACCATTTTTTGGGAGGAGTTGATGACTCCTTAGATGCAGCAGTAGTGAATGCCCTTTTCTGCACTCAGGATAGGCAGGTAAGATGGACACCAGGTTAGCAGTAAACCATGATTGTAACAATGATATTCAGTGTGAGCTACAGTATGTCAGAACCACCAGGCTGGTTTGATCACTTTAATAACTTTGTCTTGCTTGTTTTGTGTCATCTGATTGGATCTTCTAATCGGCCTTATAAGAGACCGCTGATTTAACTATTAAGAAGAAATATTGTCTGATTGCGAAATGTGGCTGATCAATCTGAGCACCCTTACTATATGGTAAGCATTCGAAGAGAAGCAAGCTGATGAGAAGCAGCTGAAGGACTTACGTGTACCAGGAGCACATGTCAGTGGGCTCCTTCAGGTTGGCCCCTGTCAGGCCAGAGCACGGCATGAAGTGAATGTCTTTCTTCGGATTGAAGCCCACCTTCTTCAAAAATGGCACTAGTTTCTCCTTACATTCTTCATACCTGAGGGCACAACAACAGCAGGACGTCAACATCTTTAAACAGGAAGGAATAAAAAAAAAAAAACATGACAGCAGCCATTTCATGTGCGTAGATGACATGTACAGGCATGGACACTCAATAAACAACACAGATCTGAGGTAGCTGTGTGAACATTTTTCACCTCTGGGTATGATCATTTACATACAGTACAAACGGGAGATAAAATACTAGAAGACATCTTAATATAATGCAGTGCTATAAAACACTGCCACTACTACTTCAGAAACGTCCAGAGATTGAATGAGTGTATCAGTTGTGTTGGCAGGTATTGAGAGAGGTGGGGGAGAATACGAAACACCACAGTCTAGATATGTGTTGTGTAGGCTTGGGAGGTATCATGGTAAAATGGTATACCAGGGTATTTGGAAATCCTGAAGGTATGTTTTTCAACACTGTCATAAATACAGGTGCTCCTCTTTCTATTCAACTCATTGTATGTAGTGCATAGCAGGCACCAATAGAGCTCAGCCTCTGCTCTCTATTGGTGGAACAGACAGCTGAGCTTAAAGACACTGCAACACATAGTGGTTACAGGACCGTAAATAGCCGGCAGCCAGCAGGTAGAGAGAGACCGTGGGGAATAACAGCTTGTTTTTGCATCTAACTTGGATTAAAAAAAACCAAAAAAAACAACAACTGTAGCTAGTGGTTGTTGGAAGAAAGGACTTACAGAGTAGATTACTAACAGGAGTAAATGGTAAATGGCAAATGGACTGTACTTGTATAGCGCTTTTCTAGTATTATTGACCACTAAAAGCACTTTCACAGTACGTCGTCACATTCACCTATCACAAAATACACAAATTTTCTGTATTCCTGAGGTCTAACAAATGTGTTTAGTGCATTCCTTTCCTCATAAAAAAGCTCATAAAAAGTATTGTAGATGCAGTCATGTTTATAAGCTGTGTATTAACAAAAATGTAACATTACTCAGAGCAGACACAAAGTTTGCTGTGTTGTGTTTGGTATTTAGCCTGCCTTTAATCTGACCATAGACACCAGAGGACAGTCAGGCTTCTTCACAAACATCAGCTCCATTCATTGCTTTTTTTCTGTTGGTCCAATGACCGTGTCCCTTTAAATTAACCCATTAACTATTCTGCACCTCACTGTTGTTAACTTTGTAGGTCCCGCTGACCTATGTAGGTTTTTATCTGACTTCATTTTGGTTTGCCCAACACTAACTTTGAGTTACTACTTTAGTTCTTGCAATTGTTCCTCTAGTTCCATAGATTGCAGAACATTTCGGTGGAAAAGGACTAAAATGCACATGCATAACCCCACAGACATGACATTTAAATGTAAAAATTATGACTCCAGTGCCAATGTAGTGATACCAATGCCAATAGAGTACTTTATTGTACTGTATGGGTTGCAGCTGTTGTGGTAGTGGGCCATTCACATATTGCATTAAATCAAGACTGCATTTGCAGTGATTGGCTGTGAGCAAAACAATAAAAATACACCTTTTTTTCCACAAAAAGGATCATATCGAGGTATCCCTTGACTAGAGAAGTTTCACAACTATTTGTACTGGGTTATTTCAGTTGAAAACATAAAAGACATTGAGTGCAGACATCCAGACTCGTCAACAGACAGAGCACATGCCATATGTGAGAAATATTATAATATAAAAACTCAGGAAACACGACAGACCTGGCCAGGAATCTCCTTCTGCTAACTTATTGCTCTCACTATATTAGCTGCTCTGTTTAAACAATGTTAGGCTAAAAAAATGTGCATTCAAGCTGAAATTCAACCGTGCTGTTCTGTCAGAAGATGTAGTGACTTACACCAACTGTGAGTAGGAAAGAGTTTAAATAACGTTATTTGAAGGGCAGAATCATGCCAGTCGAATTGGATTTGGCAGTTCAATACAAATATTCGATGATTTGTTTTGTTTTCCATATAAAAAAGTTTTCAAGTTTAAACAGGCTCAGCAGGACGCTCAGCGTTTAAGCTACATTTGCATCTTATAGTAAACAAGCTAAAGGTGCTAACTATGGATCACAAATGTGCAGCAACATTTTTTGCTGACAAGAGATATCAACAAAAGCCAAAGACTGTATCATATTAACTTGGTGTGCGCTGTAAATTCACCACTCTGAACCTCTGACTTTAAAGGGGCAGCCCTAGATATTTGTTAAGCTTTGAGTAGAGGAATCTGCTAGCTGCTAGGCTAATTCATGCAATGTAAAAGATACAATTGTTATTGACATTAATTTTACACTTTATTTTATACTTTTGTGAGATGTTTTTGTTGTTAAGCTGTATTTTATCTGTGAATGGAGTCAATTTTAAGTAAACTTCACTGCACTGACCAGCTACAGTTGCTTAGTTATTTTTGTTGGTTTTTTTTTTTCGTTGGCCAGACAAAAAAAAAGGTGGGAGCTTCTTCTGTAATTGATAGTGTTCAGTGGGGATATATTATTGTTTGATACTGATAACTTTTTATCACCAAATACTGAATCGTCAACCAATTTACACATTTGCTGAAAAGCTCATTAGAAACTGTTCAATCACTTTTTTTTAAAAAAGTTAGTAAAAGATTTCAACTTTTTACTTGTCCCCTACACTCATAACAGAAACTTTTTTAAACCTCTTGTACAGAAAAAAACAGATTACTGCAGAAAGCCAACAGCTGTGAAGGAACACAGAAGCACAGCCTGTTCTATGTTTTGTCACATGCTATTTGTTTCTTATTCAGTAAAAGATTAGTACAGATCTGCTTTTATTTATTTCATGTTACTTATTGATACAAGGTGACTCGTGAGCTGCTGTTTATTGTTGCATTTATGAGTAGAGCCATTCTGTGAATTTCTACACCCCTTCTGTTTAACCTTGTACCCACCTCTCCAGGCTCCAGTTGACTGTAGGGTCATCCATTTTATTCACCAGGACTATCAGGTGTTTGACCCCAGCTGTTTTGGCCAACATGGCGTGCTCCCGCGTCTGTCCGCCCTTCTCAAAACCAGTTTCAAACTCGCCTTTCCTAGCAGAGATCACCTGAAGATCAACACAGTTATTTAGTCAGTAAATATGTTTACAAGGGCTAAAAATTACATTGAAAAGGGTACTTCCTTGCTGTAACTAACAGCTCACAGAAATGATCAGAATTGAAGTAAACAAACCTTGACCTTTGTTACAGGTTACACTAAGACTTGTTTTTGGCAATTTATTTACCTAAAAATACAGCAAGATCAACAATAAAGTGAAAGTGCTGTTTGATCACAGGGAAGTGTTTAGGTTCAGAGGTATTAAATGGGTTCAACTGCAGACTGAGGCAGTAGGAATAGAAGTGACCATACGTGAGGTGAGTCACTTCTGTTCACTGCCTTTTCATATTGCTTAACTCAAAACTGTAACTCCTGTAAATATAATGTGCTTAATTTTGTTTAACCTAATTCCAGTTTTGGTGCTTGTGCTGTAGTTCCGGCAGTGAAAAAAGTCAATACTCCTAGAGGCCTGAAAAGCATGAAAGAAAAAAAAGTTTTGCTGTGCTATTCAAACAAGGATGTGCGGCCTTCATTCAAACTGGAAGGAACTTCTGGTTGCTGCTAGTACCAGGACTGAAGGGTTCACTTTTATGTTGCTGTTTGCACAACAATGGTGTAATTGACCTCCTGACAATAAAACTATTTATTTTAATGACTGAAAATAACAACTATTTCCCTTTTAATGGTTTGATTTGTTGTTGTCTTCATGGTTGCTGATGGAGATCGCGCAGGGTTTACCTGCTGGATCTTTTGAGTTTCTAAAGCAGGATTTATACGGCTATACTACTTCTTCATACCTCCGACGTAGCCTGACGTGCACCGCTCCAGAACTTAACAACACGTCGCACAGGTAGCACAGGCTTCCTGTTTATTCTTGTAGGCTGAGAGCCATGTCCCTCTTTTATTTACTGTTATTTTACAGATAAGAAACAAGAAATTATTAAGATAATAAATCGCCCATACAATGGCATTTTAAGTAACTAACTAACTTACCTTCATACGAGTAGAGAAAAACTCTGAGCTGCTAGGCTAATTTATGCAGTGTAAAATGTCACAGGCTTATGCTAATAATGTTATCATGTTGTATTTGTGGGGAGAACGTGTCCAGTTGTTTTGTCTGTGAACTGTTGTGTTATAATTGAGCTGAATTTTGTAACATCACCTTTGTTAACAGTTACTATTATTTCAGGCTTCATATGAGTAGAGGAAAACCCAGTTAGCTGCTAAGCTAATTTATACAATGTTAAATGTCGTAGGCTTGTGCTAATATTGTTAGCATGTCTAGTGTAAGACCAAATATTTTGTCTGTGAATCTTGTGCGTGACAATGACATCGATTTAGATACTTGTCTTTGAAGTCGTTGCTATTAAACCATGTTTAATGTCTGTTTTCAACCAAGTCAAACTTTACAACACTTCACAGAAACCCCACCGCTGGTTTTAGTGCTGTGACTGCAGAGTGATGTACTCTCTGCGTAGCACCCAAGCACAACTATGAATGCGCCTATAGACTACTTGGTAGACAACTAGTTAAGCTTTGATCTGATGTGCACTGCTGGTCATTCCCTGAACTTACCAGAACAGCCAAGTCTGCTTGTGATGCACCTCCGATCATGTTGGGCACAAAGCTTTTGTGGCCCGGAGCGTCTAAGATGGTAAAGTGCTTTTTGTCTGTCTCAAAGTACGCTCGGCCCACCTCCACAGTCTTGCCTTTGTCCCTCTCCTCCTGGTTGGTGTCTAAAGCCCAAGACAGATACCTGGGAGACAGAACAGTGGTATTCTAGTGTTGATTTGGTCAAGGAGGTGAGTCAAGAGTCAAATCTCAACTATAGTGTACGGCCCTCATGATTTAATTCAGTCATCAAACAACTTTTCAAGTTCTAGATTCAATCAAAGAGCAAGTTAGCTGAGACACTCACCAGGTTTCTCGGTTCTTCTCCTTGGCTTCCCTCTCGTACTTCTCTAAAGTTCTCTTGTCTACCATGCCTGTTAGATACCTGTAGGAGAGAAGAGGAGCGAAAAACTTGTCAGAAGCCTGATGTGGTGATGGAATTTCACTCATCATAAGGGGGGTGGTAACCCAAAAAGGGAAACTTCTACTCACATGATTTGTCCGCCAATTGTGGACTTGCCAGCATCTGCAAAAGAAGAAAGCAGGATGGATTTAGATTTGAAACACTCAGATATTACAGACCAGAGGAGCAGGAAGTTCCTGAACATTTTGATCTGCCAGCCAGAGAAATAAAAGGCTACGCTGAGTGATAAGAGGCAATAATGACATTCAAACTTGTTAGGGAGTACATCACTGATAACAGAGTGAAGGTAAAATATCTGCACACTTAACAGCTGTGTCAACAAACAACGAAGGACACGGAACGGAAAGATGTCAGCTGGAATAAGAATTGCGCCTGACTGATATCTCAGTACCCTTAAGGGCAGTATCAAATGTCATTTTTTACATTTAAAACTTCTGTTGAGAGTTTTGAATGAAGCTTTGAATGTCTGTTGTAGTTTATGATGTCATCACTCTAAAACTAATCCTCATTTTGAATAAAGTGGTTAGTGCCGTAAAATGAGTTAATCTTTTTGATTTTATTATATCAACTGTCTTTAATGAATACATTTTAGGGATGCATTGATTAATCGGTCTATAGTCACCTTGTTGACGGTCATCAGCAAATAGGCAAATAAAATTAAATTCACTGATGGCAGCGACTGATGTTATTTAGTTGTGTCACAAGAATTTTGGGCTAAAAAAGCAGAAAAACTCACAATCATTGCATTATGTTGAAACTGGCTGTCAGTCAGTTGACTTTAACTGTTAGCAGTTGGTGGCCAAAACAAACAGCTAACTAAGGTCACATTAAGTTACATAGTGATGCCTGTAAACTCTATTTAGGAGAAAAAAAAGATAATGAGCGTGGTAAATTATAACGCGCTGATGATGTGTTCAAGTTTAATCTCTTAATCTTTCTTTTGGTGAGAAACTTGAATAAATACAGTTGTTTGGATAAAATGTATAATCTTTAAATTAACTGCTGTTGAAATTTTTAAAAAGCAATAAATTTGTTGTTGCTGAACAACAATAAACATTATCTACCCATCTATGTATCTATATATCTACGCGAGGGTCTACGAATAGATTGGTTATTGACGACTGGCTAAGTGCACCAGTAGTTGTTTTTGGGGCAATTTTTGTCATTTTTTTGCTTTTTTTTTGCCTCTAAACAACAAGAGGGAGCTGGGGTTTTGTCAGTTCCCAACACACATTTGTGTCACTCCAGCTTAATAGCAATGCTATCAGGTAACATTTGATCTGCTTATAATCTGCTAAATGGCCAACAGAAGACAGGTGTATTCACTGACCTACGTGTCCGATGAACACAACATTGATGTGTTCCTTCTTGGGTGCGTCTGGTGGTGGAGGTGGAACCTTGGGTGCTGGCGTTTCCTCTTCCTCCTCCATCATCTCTGGAGCTGTCTCCTCCACTGTTGCCATCGATGGTCCCCTGTCCCCACAAGAGCCGCCTCCTGGCTCCTCCTCGTTTGGCTCGGCCTCTTTCTGGTCCCACGGCTCCTCTGTGGTCATCTCTGTGTCGCCGTTTTCCACTGGAGCTGCAAAGCCACAAACACGGTCCACATCAATCAGAGCCCTTTTCTTTGTTTCGACAAGATACTTAAAACTACTTAACTGGGAGTGAAACACTGACGAGGCTAATGCTTTTCATTTTTTTCATGTTCATTTGGGGCAGTAAAACGGAGCTGAACATCAGTGATCAGCAGCATATCTGTGTTCTCTTTATGTTTTTATTTCTTTTAACTTTCTGTTACTGGAAACATTTTCTGAGCTGTCTATGTCACAAAAGACTTTGTTTACAGTAAATTGCAGTGATCAGTGTCTTGTCACAAAAGGAAAGACGAGAAGCAAAGAAGCTGTTAGCCCCATGAAACCTTGAAGAATAAAGGAATAAAGACATGTATTCAGGATGAAAAAAACAAATACTTACTGTGCAATGTAACCTGTAAATAGTTTACTTGTATGGACTTGACTTAGAAATGTGGTATGAAAACAAAATTTTTTTCTGTGATTTAACTAAGAGCAATCTTCAAAGATTGTCAGCAGCAGAATCAGCAAGATCTCATCAAGCTGCTCTGCCCATTTGTGAATTTGTGTCTTGAAAAACCTTCTTTATTGTTCATGGTCAAACCTAAGCAGAACACCCAAAGCTTCACTGTTTCTATAAACATTCATTAGCACACAAATATCTCCTCAACTACTCACATTGCATTGTAGTTGCAAACCTGTAGTAAGTTTGACACGTCATTTGTCCTGTCTGACAAATAATAATTATAAAACAGACAGAAAATAGTTCTGTCCAAACAAACAAAATAATAAAGCACATAGCAAATAACAATAAATTATATGTCACCAAACACAGTCTGCTTGGTTTTTCTCACAACCCAATGCAGTTTAGTTAAATCCAGTCCACAATCACAAAAACAAACTTGAAATCGGAGTTTTGACAACAAATCTCCACCACACAAAACTAATCAGGAGATCAAAATAGGAATGTTAGCATCTGCAGTCACAGTTTAATGACAAGTGCATATTTACAATACAGTATATACACCAGGTAGGTACTCATATAATGCGTTCATGTGATGTCAGAATAATTGGAATGACTTCCCACTGGGAAAATTCACATGAACGGCCTCTAGTGTCAGAAAAATAACTCAGCAACTCGAAGATAATTCTATAA
The DNA here is from genome assembly GCF_026936395.1 of Plectropomus leopardus. NCBI lineage: Eukaryota > Metazoa > Chordata > Actinopteri > Perciformes > Serranidae > Plectropomus > Plectropomus leopardus. Next base: position 2,223,546 of record NC_142193.1, read on the forward strand.
CACGAATTCTCAACTTGATGTCATAAATTACAGAAACATGTCAGGCGAAAGTCAATGTTTGGTCAATGGTAAGAAACTTTTTTGTCAATTCATGTATAAAGTATCACATTTTTGATCACATGTACAGTGTAATATGGTATTATTGGTAGCTGTTGTCCATGGAGAGTTACTTAGATTAATTAGAAAGTTTTTTCTAGCATAAATCCTGACAAGTCAGGTAACACTATTTTTATGCTACACTGTAGTGGTTTAGAATACTTATTTTTGAAATCATGGCTCAACTTATCTGTTTTCTTTGCTTTAAGTTAATTCTTTGCTCCTGTTTTAACGCTCTTAGCATTCAAAATACAACCCAGCTTCCATTAGGATCCCACTTTCTCATCTCAAAGTACATGAACACAACCAAGTCAGAAGAACAACTTCCAACTTGGAAACTCCAACCTTGTGACATCAAGTGAACGGCCAGTCAGTATAATTTCCACGGTTCGCCAAGACTGGAAGGTACAAGAGAGACTCCGGCTGTAAAATACACCCATTAGCGGTCTCCTAAAACAGACTCCAATAACCAGGTTTGTTTGCCAAGAGGTGTTTTTTTTTTTCCTTTCACTGAGCCTGAGATAAACTAATAAGAGTTTCCTGCAGGTAGGGCTGGGTATCGGTACTTGATACCTTTTATGGTATTGACCAAGACAACTCAATACTAAGTAGTATGCAAATGTCCAATCAAACAAAGGCTGCATTTGATCTTTTTTTACACTGGGGTCCTGATTGCAGACGCTCAGACTCCCTGCTGAATTAGCAAAACAGCTCAATGTCTGCCTGGTTAGCAGCGGCAGCTAACACATCCGAGTTGTTAAACGGTCCCAATAAACTTTAAACCAGTTTAAATCCCAGTCAGGCAACGTTAGCCGTGTAATGTCAACAGTTAGCCCTGCTACTGTGTTTCTGTGGCTGTGTGGACTCTCAGTGACTGTCCCTGATGCAGAGCTCACACTCCTGCAGCAGCAGCAGCAGCTACAACCCATACAGACTGTGTTGTGGTATAGTCAAGCGTAGAATATTTATCTGACTTATGCCATATTATAGGTAATGAATGAGGTACTCTTTTGGTATCTATATCCGTTTAACGGTACTAATATTGGTATTGGTATTGTAATTTTTTTAAACTATACCCAGCCCTATCTGCAGGTTAGCTATACTTTTACAGTATGTATTGGATTGTGATTGAATAATTTTAAGAATGTGGGTGTTAACTCTAGGACACATGAAGAAACTCTTGACAGATGTCATTCAGAAGGCTGGTCGCTTCAACCTCTGTCAGTGAGGCTTCCATATTTCTGTTAATGCAAGCTTTGTCCAATCAGGAAGTGATTTATGATTTGTTTTCCTCCATGCCTCTCTTTGACAAGAGCTTGACATAAAGTGAACCTTCACATAGCCATCACAGCATGAGAGACAGCCACCACCAAGAAATATCACAAAACATTGTGATGAAGAAGTGTAGTGCCACAGCAAGACAGCAATGAACACTCGGCCCCAAAAGAGGAGACAAAATAGGAAACAATGACAATGCTCTGACATCAAGCCTCCTACACAGTTCAGCAGAAAACAGATTGTGGTTCAGTGTGTTTTACCAGTTGTGGTTCCTCATTTTCCCTTTATTTATGGGACAGTTTGAGAGAGACAGAAAAGGTGGGACAGAGAAGGGGGAATGACACGCAGCAAAGGGCCACAGGTCGCACTCGAACCCGGGCCACTGCAGGAGCCTGAGGCATATGGGGCGCACGCTCTACCCAGGGAGCCAGAGGTCGCCCTGATACATCTGTCTGATTTTAAAGTATTTACACATGGTTTGACAAAGTTGATATGTATTTAGCTGTGCTTTTGTATTGAAGTGGAGCTGGGTGACATCTTGACTTTACGTCATGTACCACAGCTTGTTTCACAGGTATGTATAAATCTATGCAAGCATAAAATAACTATATATCAAACACTGAGAATAAACCGTCACATTTTTTAAGCCACCTCAATAACACTCTCCTATGGCTCTCTCGCTCTCACAGACACAAAAAGAAAAAAGTATCATAACATAATACCTTGTACGCATTGTCTAACCAGTCTAGACAACTCTGTCCTTGGTTTTGTGTTACAAAACTGCACATTTTAGAGTAGCTTTTTACTGTGACCATCCTAAGGTGCACTTGTATAGTAGTGATGCTGTGTGATCAGCATCTTGATATGTCACACCTGTCAGGTGAATGGATTATCTTTAAAAAGAAGAGGTTTTCACTAACATGGATTTTATAAATTTGCAACTAAACGGCCTTTTTGTGCAACAAAATAAAGGACTATGTGCCCTATTTAAACAATCAACAGTGCATGGTCTCTAACTGCATGGCATAAGTGCATTCAGGGTGTGTCCAACTCCACTTTTAGAAGTCAAATGGCTCATATTCTGGGTGCAAAGTAAGGCACAAAGGGTTGTCTTGTCCTGTATTTAATCATAGGTGTGTTTCAGCAAAAACATGAGTTCAACCAATCAGAGTATCATCTCCCATTCTCCTTAAAAACCAGGAACGTCTGCACCTGGTACACCACTATTTACATGGCAGGTTAAACATATTGGAGCAGCAAGCTGCTTTTTGCTGAGAGTGATGCAGTCAGAGCAGTAATGTCACTGCAGCAAATATTGTGGGACATTTAAGCAGAACTAAACACTGTTGTTATAAACTTGAAAGAGGAAACAGAAATGAAGTTTTAGTCTCTAAAATAATTAATGAAGTTACACTGCTCTTCCTGTGTGAATGTTCACTGCGTCTCTCTGAATGAGGAGTCAGACAACAGCTCTGCTCTGATCTCTGCCATGTTTAAATTTTACACAATGTCATTCATATTTCACTTGTTAAAATACTTCACCCAACCCAGACTGTCAGCATGTCCCTGTGTGTGGAAGAAGCAGCATGTTATGTGTGCTGTGAACCCCCCTATTAGGCGCACCTTACTCTGCGAATAAGGCACCCTTTAAAAAACAGGGCGCCATTCTGACTTTCTAACCAGGTCCTTGTTGGTCAATGGTGCAATTGGTTTCAGCTGTCTCAATATCGCAAAATGCCAACAATGCGCAGGACCACACCTCATTTTTAGACCTACACGCCCATAGGCCCACAGATGGGCACCAGTATATTACTTACACAACATCCGCATCGTCTGCAAAAATGACAACTGCGTCAGTCTAAAACTAACACTGACAGTTGTGCTATGCTTTTGGTCGGCTGTAAGATTGGGCCCTTAGATCTTTGACTTACAAAGCAAAAACAATAGTGTTGCGTTAAATTTTTGTTCAGTGTAAAGCACACATATAATTATTGCGCTTGCAGATTTGCATATCATAGTAGACTGGACTCTCAGCCTCGATGGAGGTCTGCACTTTCAGAGTACCTCATAGTTATATATATAGGCTGGGCGATAAAATGATATCAAACGCGATGTCAATGGAATGTCGATAGAATAAATTCCAGCCATGTTTTAACAGACAACATGAACAGTCAGTGATAATAAGAATAGCAACGAGGCAAACCAAATGCAGTGAATGACTCTAGAACAGCTAAGTGTTTGACAACCGAGTCGTATGTGCTTCTACAGCGTTTCATTATCGCGGATCAAACAGCTGATGGTATGACAGCAGCACCAAAGTGTCTGAAACAGCCAAATTTGCAGCGGTGGAAAGTGCCTTCTTTAGTTAGTTTCAGGTTTACTCGGTCTTGGATGAATTATTTAGAAACACCAGGACGCATCACTCCGTGTCTCATCCAGCCGCTCCCACTGAGTTCTTATTATTACCGGGGGCGGATGTAATGTTTTGGGGGGCTGGGGCCACAAGCACATGACATTATTTTCACCCTTTCTCTAACTGGGAATGTTGGCAGCTATAGGAGAGGCAGACCTCAAAAGTTGTTTTTTCCTGAGTAAAATGATTAATAGCACAGATGTTTCACAGAAGATTCACAGAAGTTGAAGTCAGAGTCCTGCCGTCAGGAGAGGCTGGCCTATTATCAGCACAATGTGCTTCAATGTACCTACAGTTTGTTTAAGATGGAGCTTTTAACTTTTATATAATGCTGGAAAGTTTAATAAATAATAATAAATCATATGTTTATTACACTCCAACACACCATGGTCACAATGAGACTGTCAGTGAACTAGGATATCTTCATATCTCACATTTTAACCCATTTCTGTCGAAAATAAATATAAATGAAATGAAACATTTTATTATTAATTGCCGCTGTCAAAGGTACGCTCAGTGTAGAAAATGGGGTTGGCCGGCAGTGCCTCAGCAGCAACGGTCTCTGTGTGGACACCACAGTGATGCATGACGGCAGGGTAATAAAACAAAACTACGTCAATACTTGTTCAACAATTACATTTTTTTACAGAAAAAGTAAAGTACAGAAAAAGGCACCATTGGGTACCACTGCTGGTATTGGTTCAAATGTGAACAGTATCACAAAATCATTATAAACCCAAATCTTGTTTAACTTCTTGCATTACTTTAACAAAATACCCTATACTTTTGTGCATCCCACACCTTACTTTGTCTTACCAACTATTAATCTTAAGTTAATCTACCAGGGATTCCCTAACTGTCAACACTCACAGGTCAGGACCTTAAGAAGGTTTTGAAAAATCTCTTAAATTCAGTATTCTGTTAGAACTTTTCACATTTTCTGGATTGAATACATTTGAGAACGATAAAAGCTTATTTACAGCAGGGAGCTGTCACGTTTACAAACTTGCTATACATACAGTGTGGAGATTTCATGTGGTTTAACAAATGTTCAAATATCTAACTACCTTTACTAGTTACACGGCTGTATTTGCTCTGAAACATAAACTTACAACAGAAACCTGCCTAATGTGTTCACAGTCAACAAGACTTACAACGCAGACAAGGTGACCACACCTTAACTGCTGTGGTCATCATCTGTAAACATCCAACCACACTTCTTTGGTTCATTTTCTTCCAACGATGGGACATGTTTCCACTCAAGTGTTAAACAAATACTGTAGGCTTTTAAAGAATCCTGGCATGTTTATTTAAATGACTGCAGCATTAAATGACCTAGTAACACTGCTAGCAGAGCTGCTGTATGTATAAATGATACTAATTCTTACAATAGTTTAATGTTAGCAGTTTTGGTATTTTACCGTTTCCCACTATAAGAGAAAACAATAACCAATGTAGCTGCACAATCAATGCACAGCTCCCTCTTGAGTATGGCCATGTCTGTTCAAAGCAGTAATTAAACAGAGCCTGAGTCAATGTGGCAGAGCAAGATCCAGACAGCCTGAGTCTAAACTAAAGACAAACGGATGCTAATCTACAACAAAACGGTTCAGTTAGTTTGTGGTAACCGTTGACATTTTTTTTATCTGCAGAAAACCCTCCCCCCGTGGCAGATGTAGATACATAAAGCCAATGCTGCTGAAAGACTACAGAGAGGGGGAATGGAGCTTTCAGGCAAACTCAACTTCTGTATTTGGGTCTCATGATGTAACAGTCACTATAGGCTTTGTTAATCCAGTCCATTCAGTATGGGCCTGCACATGTCCAGACAATTAGGCGAGCAGTAACAGCATGTATGAGACAAAAGGCACAGAGGCAGTCTTAACACTTAAACACAGAGTCCATACATACCAGCACTTTCTGACACCTCCATGCTGGATATCTTTTCAACAGCAACTGGAAAAGAAACAATAGTTAAGTTAATGTTTAAGTTAGTTTAACCCTTTAAAACCCCAGCAAATTAGTTTGAGTTCTTTCAAAAACACGGGCAGAAAGCAAAAAGCAACTTAACAAGACATATACCCAAAAATGAGTACACAAAAAAAGTAGAGTACTAAAACAAATAAGCAAGACATCCTTAAATCATCCAATTTTTTTTCACCAGTTCTGATACATCTGCAAAGTTTTGTGAGTTTTTGAGTATGATAAAGCCCTCAAAAAGGCAATTAATTTTAGAGAAAAATACTACTTTTAATTCCCTCAGCTTCACGACCACCTGCAGTCAGGGCTCTGGCCCTAACAAGAGAATGACCCCCCCCAAAATTTTTAAGTTTATTTAAAAAAATGGATACATATACATTTTTCCTAACACAATTTTAAATATGTTATAGTATTCATACAGACAAGACATTTTTCCCTTTTTAACCTAATTTTCATGTTTTTTTCTTTTCACTTTGAATGTCTTGCAATATGCAGGATTTTTTTTTGTTGCACATTTCCTTTTTCCTCATGTTTTCAAAAGAAAAACCAATTAGCTTACATTTTTATGGGTTAAATAGCTTGTGAAAGACATCTCAACACAGCACAAGAAAACTGATGTCAGTCCATGTTTCAGTGGGTTAAAGGAGCCTTGCCTGTTTTTCCGGCTACAGGCCACATTTACTTAAAGGGAAAGTGTGGGAATTTGAGGAATTTCTATTCGGTCTGTGGCTAACAGAAAACAAGTGTAGTTCCTAGATGTGTCATAAAGAGATCTCACTTTGCCTTCAGAGGCAACCTAAAGTCAAGGCCAGAGAGAAACACAAGAAAAGAGAGAAAAGGGGTTGACTGATATTTGTTTTTCAGGGCTGATACTGATTACTAGTATTTAATGAAACTGATAACTGATATTTGGAACCAATATGCATTAAAAGTGAAAATCTTTGTCAGTATTTAAAACTTGAGATTTAACAAACTCCCAAACAAGACTTTGTTTAATTGCCTTTAGCTAATATTTAATCAAATCTTTCAACTTTCAACCTCATATACAACAATTTCCCATTATTTTTTAAATAGCCAACTGAAAAATTAAACGAAAAAAAAAGAATAAATAAAAATAGCTCCCTGAGGTTTAATACAATTAAAGTTCCTCCCATGTTGAAACTTTCTTTGCACCTTTTTAATTAATCGATTTGATCAGAGATCATTACAATAAAACGCCAATACAGACAACGAGTAAAAGGCCAAACATTGGCCCCAATAATCGACCAGGCCGATAATCTGTCAACTCTTACACAATAATCTGTTCAATATGGAGGACTTTAACAGCTTTTTTATGTCAGTAAACTCCACGTTGGACTGGAAGCATCCATTTGATTCTACTGGCCTGTGGTCTGTGTGGTGTGTATGGGCCAAACAGTGGAAGGTTTTAAGCAGATGACACACTGAATATGAACAGCAGTATCTGACAAACTATCTGTTGGAGTTATGAGGAACATGCTAACTAAAAGTTTTCCTCTGAGGACTGCCGTGTGACATTGCTTAGCCTGCTCTAGGTCTCTGCTATTTTACGCGGTTTCCAATGACACATTTTGCTCCACTCTTGACCAGCAGTGCGTCAGAACATCCACGTCACACCAAACACTCACGTTCCCACTAATTTCTCTTCAGTGACGAGTTTAGCTTTAATCATCATGTGAAGTTTGACTGTTTCACAGTGACAACGTGGATGTTTGCCAGCTACATTTTTTCCTGATTTAATGTCCTGCTGCAATGAACAGTTCCCAGCTAAGAGGCACTGACTTCACACAGAGCGACACAGGCGCTCAATTGTAAAACCACAGCGGCTAACCGAAATGCTAACATTAGTTAGCTACCCCCGGTTACTTGTAACAAGCTAATGCCGGCTGGGCTCATGACTTTTAAGACAGTTGTGACAGTGCTCAACAAACTATAACACCGCCCAGCAGTCGAACGGCGATGAACTATGGACGGGGTTGATAGTTTGTGGATAAAGCTACATTGTCAGAAATAACAAATTATTGGAATACCAAACAGCACAGCTGCTAAGTTAGCTAGTTTGTCGCGCTTCAAGGAGCGCGTGTCTGTACGGAGGCTAGTGAGCTAGCATGTACCCAGCCCAGGCTGCTGTTAGCAGCTAGCGCATTGCTAGCTAGCGTAGCTCCCCAACGTGTTTGTGAACTCACCGACAGAATCGAGATTTTCCGAGTGTGCCTTGATGGAAAAAGCCGGAACAAATTCGGCGGCGTTCACATTGGGCACAAACGGTTTGGCGTTCACGTTTAGCGACGTGAATGCCGATTCAAGTTGTCCGTCGATTGTGGCCTCCACATCGTCCTCTTGTTCCCAGGAATCAGGGGCAGTGTCTCTCGGGTCCATCGTGGGTCTTGGATTTTCACTACTAGGAGATTTCAGCTACGCAGTTCTTGGTCCACGGAAGTGTCCGCCCCAAACCCGACGTTAAGGTCACCCCTCGGAGTAACGGAGAGCGTCCCAACTCGAGCTGTGATGGTTTGTCTCCGATTCAGGTGAAGTAAAGCAGCCGGTTTCTAACGGTAAACGCCAGAGAAGATATTCGACTCAGCACTCCCAGAGACAGTCCGCGTGAGCTAATGCGTCCCGTCACTCGACGCGCTACCCGCGATGACCGCTGGGATATGGAGTCTTATTCACGAGCGGAACACGTTTGCTTTGAAAGACTCCGGAGCAAAAGAAAACTACATTCTCCACAGACTAGGAACAGCCAGTTTACGTCAGTAATTTCTGACCTTTTCAGAAACCGCAGATTCGTTTTGTTGTAGAGGCTTCGTAATACAACTTCATTTACTTTGATAATATAATTGCAATAAATACATTTTTATTGGGAAAGTTGTTTCTGTAATTGTAAAAACGAAAAGGGAAACTTATTTAACATTTGCTGTTACTTACCATAACAAGGAACATTTTACCAGTACAACTTACTGGGTTAAAAAATTCTTGGTTATAATTCACAAATCTGAGACACTGCTAATTACTTGAAGTCATTTCTTTTCAATTCCCTTTATATTCTATCTATTAACACTTTGAAACCGAGGGCGACATCACTTTACTTGTGCTGCTGTCAGACACCTTTCATAAGTATGAAACCTTTGAACCGTGAGCCAGTTGGTGTAGTTTCTTTCAAAAACATTGGAGAAAAAGGCAATTAGCTACTTTGTAAGAAATGTTACACAAACTGCAAGAAACTTCAAATGCTTTGATTTAAAATTTTATTTTCAAAAAACTAAGGAAGCATTTCTTAGGAAAAAATATCAAGGGAAAAAGAAAAGCGCTAAAGAAAAATATAATTAGCATAATTACATATTTAAAATCATGTTACAAAATTACTTTGATTTTTAATGCACCTTCTCAAATCTTTGCATTTTCTACTTTCTTTTTCTTTTCTTAAAAAAAAAGATTAGGTCTTTTTTTCTTGTTCACTTTTTTACTAATTTCTTGGGTCATTTTTCTTCCGTAGCTCATTTCCTTCTTCCCATGTTTTTGAAAGAAATCAAACCAATATGCTCAGGTTTTGGGCACAAGAGGTACTTCAGCTTTGTTATAATACATATAAACTAAGTGTGTAAGTAACTTAACATTTAACAGTGTAGTGTAAAGGCTACATCTCTGGGATAATTGTGTCTAATTAAATAAACTGGAACACATGTCCTAGAAAGACAACAGGAATCATATCAGAATATTTTGTGGTTTTGAATACGTCCTCGGGCAGTAAAGCCATCCAACTATTAAATTACTAGTTTAACCAGAGGAAGTGGCCTGTGCATTAAAAGAGGCCCCTAAAGGCATAAACTTCAAAAGGGACATCTGGTAAATTCTGCTTTTAGATAAGCAGTTTCTGAAGAATGATGTAAATATTTATTACTTGTCATATGATGGTTAGTTACTCAACTCTTCTGGATAAAATCAACAAAATAAAAAGCAACAAGTCTACAATATAATGCAATCCACAGTTACTCCCTGTGAAAGATGCGGACAAAAACAATCAAATTCATTAAAAAAAGGGAACACACAACCACTGCTACATACAGCTCACAAAATGCCTATAGAGTTGAAACAACACCTCTGAGCTCAGATAGGATCTGCTGCATTACTGTGTACGTGTGTTGCAATTACTGGGTCCAATAATGTCTATGTTTTGTCTGTGGTGTAAGTGAACATGTACTTCTTATGACCAGTACAGAATTGATATTGGTAAAGGGGGGCATTTGGTTTTGCGAGTCACAAGTAAGGCAAGTATTGTGCTGCCTTCACATGCTCCTCAGAAAAATCGTACTTCCTAGTTGTGCTGTCGTAATTACCATATACACAAATTCAAGGGCTCAGGGAAATTAAAAAAAAAAAAGCAAAAAACATGGATATTAGAAGTAAAAAAGTTGAATTTTTGTGGCTGATGTTTTACCAAAAGCAATAAAAAAAAGGGTTAGCCCTATTTTTTTCCCAGTAGAAAATTATTAACTTTCAACTGGCGCTCAGTAATCATATACAAAGGTTGTATCCTCACCACGGCGGCCGTGGGTTCGATTCCAGCCTCAGCCCTTTGCTGCATGTCACCCTCTCTCCCCCTTTCATGCTTACTGTCCTGTCCATTAAAGGCAATAAAAGCCCCCCAAAAAATCGTAATAAATAAATACTCCTCTTTCATTCAGCTGATTGTATGTGGTGCACAGCAAGCACCACTAGAGCTCAGTCTCCAGTCTCTACTGATGGAAGAGGCATCTGTTAGTGCAGCACATTTTTGCCGTCATATTCCCCAGTGAAATTTCAGGAGTGTATGAAGGTATGAAATATTACATACTGCACAAGCTTACTGCAAGTCCTTTTTTGATTTTGTCAAGTCGAGTCTAAAGACATCAAATTTGTGACTCAAGTCTGACTTGAATTCAAGTCATGTGACTCCACTTTAATCCTCTGTCAGTTTCATTCCACCAACATGCTGTCACAAAACTGGTCGTCTTTTAGTTTTATCACAGCTGAAATTTCTATGGATTAATCCAAACACTACTCTGTTTTTAGCTACGTTACAGATACACTGTAGAATTAACCTTTTTCCTTCACTTGTAAAATTCTGTTACAATGTCTTAAAATGCAATTATACACATAGAATGCTTCCATATTATGAACTGCATTTTGTCAGAAAATGTGCTTTTTGTTATTAAAGCCTGACATTTATTTATTTATTTATTTTGCTTTTCTTGTTGGCTTTCATTTATTCCTGTGTCAGACATCTGGGGCTCATGTACAATTACAAAAATAACCAAGAATGTATACTGACTAACCAAACCACACTTAATGACCAACTCCAAACAGTAGAAAGGAAGACTTTAGATCAGATGGAGAGGTATTTTTTAGAATTCTAACTGAGCCACAGAAAGCTGTGGCCTCACATTAAGACTAGAAAACTTTGAATTGATTCTGTTGAGAGAGAATGTACACACAATGTTGAAGCAATTCTGTAAACTAATGGTAGAAAAAGTTGGAAAAGATTCTCAGTCATCCAGGTCATTGTAATTCTAAGTGCTATATCATAGGTACCTGGATTTGCTTGAATTTTTGAAGACATTTTACCTCTCATCCAAGAGGCAAAATGTCATCAAGAAACTCAAGCAGGTCCAGGTATCTATGATATAGCACTTAGAATTAATGGTAGAAAAGAGTCTGCGTATTAAATACAATCAATCATTGAGACAGTGACAGAGGCAGGACGCTCAAGGACATTTCACAAATCAAAAGTTCTTCATCAAATATGTTCTGCAGGGTTACAAAGTTATTGATTTAGCTTCGCATTGTAATCACACAACAGAAATAATCATCAACACCATTCTGCTTCACTTCCACCATGTAAGAAATTAAATAAAGAACAGTAGTAAAGAAATTATCTACAGAATAAGTGCAATACAGCTGAAAAATATTTTTCTGTAATCTTCATTCACACTGTGTTCTTTCCTCATAAAAACACAATATTAACCCACAGTTTACAACTCTTTATGCTCAATGTTCCACCAGTGCTTAAGGTTGTGTTTTGGCATATCCCATTGTTTTCATATGGAGTTTTTTTACATTCAGCACCTCCATGAATACACATTTTAAACCATTCTGCCAAAACTAGCGACACTCATTCACTCCCATTAAATTTCAAAACACATAAAATCAACAATAAGCTCTCACTGAAGAGAAACTGTTCCTCATGTTGTGTGAAGCTGCATCAAACTACCTAAAGATCAGGCAACAGGTGCTCTTAAGTTTAGAGAAGTTTGCATCACAGCTTCATATCAAGTGTGAATTCATTAACCACTTTCATTGCCTGCAATCCCCACTGGATCTTGTGCCAAAATAAAATTTAGATGAAGACTTACACTGAGACATTAAGGCCTCTAGACAAGGTGTGATAACAGTGATCTCACAGTTTGTTACATGTCGCACAGTGTGAGATGGTCTAATGCAGGCAACTTTTACCATCAAAATGGCCATTTTTGGCAAAAACAAACAAACTACTAGAATTAAGAACATTATGATGTCACAGTGAAGTTGACATTTAACCTTTTGGACATGAAATGTCATCGCTTTATCATTTTATCCTATTAGACATCTGTGTGAAATCTTTTCATGATTAGCGTATGAATTCTTGAGTTATGGCCAAAAACATGTTTTTGAGGTGACAGTGACCTTTGACCACCAAATTTTAATCAGTATATTTTTGAGTCCAAGTGGATGTTTGTGCCAGATTTAAAAAACAAAACAAAAAAAGCTCTAAAGGTGTTCTTAAATTATCACATTCACAATGAGATGGATGCAAGGTCAAAGTGACTTTGACCTCTGACCACCAAACTCTAATCAATTTATTGTAGAGTCCAATTGGATGTTTGTGCCAAATTTAAGGAGAAAAAATATCCTATGTTCACAAAAATAAGACAGATAAGATAACAATGAGCTTTGACTTTTGATCACAAAAACAATTATCAGTTAATTGTTGAGTACAGGTGGACGTTTGTGCCAAATTTGAGGACATTCCCTCAAGGCATTCTTGAGATATCGTGTTCACAAGAATGAGATGGACAAAACATAATGCCTCCAGCCGCGGCTACTGCCGGCACAGAGGCATAAAGAAAATCTGTCTGGAACAGCAACACATATTTAAGCCGTACAATGAAGGTAACATAGCCTTTGAAGTCTAAATTAACCCATCGACATGACTAATAAGTCTAAACAAGCATTCATTAATATGTTTGACTATGAGATGGCTCCTCTGCAGTGGACTTTTTAATGATTAATTGGTACTTTAATTAACAACCGCTAGTGAGGACAAGCAAAATTTAGAAGAAGAGCCACCAGGCTGTAGACATGTGATGCACCTTTTGGTTGACGAGATGTTAAAACATTTTTTATTCAGTGTATAGGCTACATATTATTTACAGTTGGAGAATAAGAATCACTTATAAATAAAGTTATTACTTACAACGATGTTAAATGAGACTTTAAACGTTTTAAAAAATAACTGTTATTCAATTCCATGTAATTTTCTGTCAAATATCCCTTTTCCACCAAATTAGCTCATGCAAGCAGGTTTTTTAAATACAGGTAAACCTGCTAAAAAAAAAGCTATAGACTCCAATCCCACTGCCGGTGGAGCAGAGCTGTGTGCACGGCTCTGCAGCAGACACGCGTGTGTGGGGGGTTGTTTTGGTGTTTTTGTGCAACGTTACAGACAGGTTGGAGAAGACAGTAGAGAGCAGCATGGACAGAGGTCTGTGAAAACCTAACCGTGGTAACTTCTCTTTATCCTACTAATTCAGTCTCTCTTTCGGACTCCTGTACAGGAGGAGATGGACGGTAATTTGTGTCGGCATGTCATTGCATTTTGGTGGTTAAAGAGCTGAAATAAGCGCGTTCAACTGGGTGTTGTGTTCCCATCAATGCTGATCCGAGATGGAGGCGATAAATACTTGTGACTACTGAAGAGTCATTTGACCTGCATATGAATGCCTACTGTAAACTTTCATTTTGTACTAAAAATCCAGATGTTAGCAGGTTTTTAGTGCAGTGGGAAAGCCTGTAGTCACTGGAGAGGGGTCAACTTTCCCTGGTAAAAAGCAATATTGGTCAACCTGTCAGACCATTTGATATCAGTTTCTAGGGCCTGTATGTGAGCAGTTACAGTGTGATGTTGGCAGGAATATTTTGGCATAGGCTGTCTTTCATCTCAAAAGTTATGAACCAGTTGTGGGTGGGGCTGTCAGCCTCACAGTGAAATCTAGGACCACAGATTTCACCACATTTCTCCAACTACTGACAGACTTTCATCTGGAATGGCCAAAACACACAGTGTATAGGGCCCTTTAGAATCTACCCTCAAAAATGTCTGGGACATTGTCCCACTGTGGTGGACACACTAAAAAATCATGTGTAAAACATGAGTGCAAAAGGAATGCAAGAAACGAAGAACATCTCAAACCGTGATAAATTGTTCCTTAAAGTTGCTCTCATTCATTCAGCACACTGGTGGTGTGAGAGCTGTTTGAACTTTCTGAACTTCTGCACACAGAAACCTTTTAAGAGACATTAATAAAATACAACATGCTCATCAAACCCTGTGCTATCTGTCACTATTTGTATTAAAAGACATCAAGGGCAAAAGGGCAAAAGTGTGGAGAATTACCAAGCCAGAAGAATCAAACCAAAGAACACGAGCAAACAAAAACAAACTGAACAGATAGAAACATCCATTTAAGCCTCTGATATGGCACTTGGAAAATGTGTGCGTGGTAATCAGGACAGGATGTACTTGGACGCAGGTCTGGCAGGATGTTTTTGGCAAAGAAAAGAAATATTCCTACAGTGAAATACCTGTGAAGCAACACTCCTCCTTCACAGGCCATTTTTTACTCACGTTGCATTATTGACAAAAATAAAACTACATTCACATAAAAATCAAAAACTCGACATTTCTGTTACCTTGGCTGCATGTGCAATAATAAAAGGGAATTTGACTTTGATTCACAGAGCAGTGGCTGGAGTTGAAATAGTAAAATGGAGTATTATTGCCACTGTTAGAACACAACTCATTAAGATTCTGAGAATGAAGTCATCGTATTTCTGGGAAAAAGGCATAAGACTATGAAAATAAAGTTGTAGTTTTACTAGAAAAGGACATGATATTATGAGACCAAAGTCTTCATTTTTAGAGAATAACTTGAAATATTTTGAGAACAAGTTTGTCTTGTAACAAGATAAATTTCTTTTGTTCCTAGGCCATAGTGAATATACAACAGCCTGTCAACTGCAGATTGTGCGGTTTGTTTAGGGGTTGTGATTGGTTAACCCTTTAAAAGCTGGAGCGACATCACTTTTCTTGTGCGGTTTTCAGAGGCCTTCGCAAGTCCGAACCTTTGAACCTTTTTTTTTAAGCCACCTTGACTCCTTGAAATGCGCTATATAAATCCAATGTATTATCACTATTATTATTATTAAAGAACATTGGTGCGATTTCTTCCAAAAACACAGGGAAAAAAGGCAATGAGATGCTTGGTTAGAAATGTTCAACAAATGACATGGAATTAGTAAATTAACTTTGATAATAAGTAATAAGATAATTTGCTCAGGTTTCAAAGCATGTATTGGAAGATTGTAGGTGTAACTGTGGGACACATGAACTCATTTTTTGATTTCAGTTTTGTTTCAGTTAGTTTCCGCAGTTTGTTTGCTTTTTTTAGTTGTTTTTATTATTATTTTTTTTTGTTTTTGTTCAGTTTTTATTTATTTATTTTATTTAGTTTGTTTTTTTAAATTATAATAGAGGAATAAGAACTTAAGAGTAGATATTACGCAACAAACACAACACTTTGCAAAGGCAAGTGACATCCTCGTCTTAATAAACATACGTATAAATGCCTCCTTGTGCTGGTTGTGTTGACAAATTGACCAAATTGATGAAAACTAAAACTAAAGACAACAGAGCTGTATACTGCATTGTACTGTACTGTACACTGTATACTGTATACTGGCAGGAAAATGGATGCAAACACAGATGTTTTGAAAGGAAAAACATGAACTGTATATGTGTACAGTCAGGCAGTGGTAAAAAAAAAAAAACTACTCTATTCAATTCAATAATTAAGTATTTGTATATTAATAATAAATTGGTTCTCAAAATATAACATTATTCTTATAATATCATGCTTTTTTTCTTGTAAAATTACCACAACTTCTTGTGATATCGTGTTTTTGTAAGATAATTTGATATCATAATGTGACTTTCATATAATCAAACTTGGAATTTCATAATTTTTTTCCTCATAAAACTCTATCTCAAATTATTACCAAGCAAGTGACATTTTCTTAGTTCTTAAAATTATTTTTTGTCATATAACTAATCATATAAAATGAGTTTGAGATATATTAACTTTTTTCCACATGAAATCACAACTTCATATCCATAATGTTGTGACTTTTTTTCTTAAAATCTTTTGACTTCATTCTTTATTTTAGATTTCTTTTAGTGCAAATGTGAAGGTAGTGTTTGAAGGTCAAAAGCAAGTGACTGCTATAATCAGTAGGATTTTTTAAAAATTAAATATATTATGATACTCTACTCCTTCTACACAGAATTATTTTATGATAAATAATTATGTTAGTAATTTGATGGGTTAGATATAGAACATCTATGGAGACTATTTACAGTGTGATCTCAGTGACACTTTCATACTGAGCTGCTGGATTTCCGGTTCAGTTTTTGGATGTGAAGATTAAATGGGGACTGTGATCCTGAAGTGATCAGGTTTCTGATTAAAGCTGAAGACTTTGTGTGAGTAATATGTCTGCTGCTCTGCTCTGATCCAACACAACACCCTGAAGAGCAGAGTGTGAAAACAAAGCTGGGATGGATGTCACTCTGAGAACTCTCATCCACTCTGACTTGAAGGAAAATCCACCCTAAAACACTTCATCCTGTCACTCAGTGTATTCTTGTTCTACCAGTGAATACAGGGCCAATCAGAGATGATTAGAAGTGGGTAGTTACATTTACGCTGTTACATAAGTAACTTTAAGTAACAACAGCAACGCCACCTCTTCTGTTGGCGTGAAAACTGGCAATGCGTGGATCCTCGGAGAAAGTTGATGTCACAGCTGCACTGCACGCATGCGCATTATGTTTTAGACAAATAGCCATGCGCGAGTATGAGGACAACTATAACACCACAGGCAGACTTAAGTGTCACTCTATCCAACAGTAAGTAACAGCCCCACTTCATCATCCATCCAGACAAAGGTGTCAGTTCTCGTGCGTTCGCCATCATCTTTTTTTGTCTTTTTTACTATGGATGTATTAAAGAAAGTCTGGATACAGGCATGGAGGCGGGGCCCCTTTCATTCATATCAGAACTGCTCATTGGTGTGTGGGATAATTATTCTTTTAAGTCACTCTAAGTAACTTTAAGTTTGCGCAGTTTGATGGAAACCTGTTGAGAGATACTGGGAGAAACTGAAACTGCATGCATATTTCACTACATTAAGTTTTATGTATATCAGGACACGTTAGAGTGAGAGCATGTGCAGTTTTGGGAACAGTTAAAAGGCATTCTGGGAATTGTGGGAAACACATTTCTCAGACTGCTGCAGTAAAAGGTGATACGTTAGAACACTTTATCACTAAATAACTAGAATACACTGAACTGAACATCACAGTATCAGAGGATCCAGGGTGGATTTAAACTTCTGACAGAGACAAACAGCCCAAACTAGCTTCACTGCTTTTCCCTTTAAATCTGGAAGAATTAGATTCACAAAGAAATAACACCGTTCTGTTAACATCTGTTAGGCTGGTACCATTTAGTGGACGGCTGGAGGACACCTGCACAAAGAGTAGTCCTATCTGGCGCTCTGCTCCACCTCCTGGCCTTGAGGCTGCCTCTCTTTCTCCTCCTTCTCCTCTTCCTCCTCCTCCTCCTCCTCTTCCTCCTCCCTCTCCTGCTCTTCCTGTGTGTGCTTCTGCTCAGAGGACTCTGGGATTCTCTCTGGTGTGACATCACTCGCAGTGTGAGAGTCCTCCTCAGGTGGTGGGGGAGAGGCAGGTGGGGTGCTGCTCTCCTCCCTGGTCGTCTCCTCTGGGTGTCCAATGGAGCTGGTTTCACTGAAGGAGTCGGAGCCCGCCCCTGAGCGCCGGAATAACCTCTGACCTGTGAGGACAACATTGAGACAGGAAGTACACACGGTGAGTGTGATGTCATTTTCTACAGATTCTGAGAGTGTCAGCGGTAACAAAGAGCTCAGGGAGTGAAATTAACATGCGCTATTTCCACACTCTGATGAAGATCTCAGTTTGATTGAAACATTGCATGATAGAAATTCCAGGGAACTTTACATACAGTGTGCAGATCTTTAGTCTGATTCTTGTCCTGCTGTGATTTTTTGATCCAGCATCTGTACAAGTTTGTTTGATTCATGTAACCTACAAACTGTTTTACTCCAAAGAAGAAAAACATCAACCCGCAAGCTACAGTATCTAACATTAACTTGATAACCTACAGCAGTAGGTGCAGCATCTGCAGTAATGCTGCACCGATCCGCCTGTCGATCTCCCGCTCCATCCTTCCCTCACTCGTGAACAAGACCCCGAGGTACTTAAACTTCCGGCTGGGAATCATGGCCTCGGATTTGGAGGTGCTGATTCTCATCCCGGCCCCTTCACAACTGGCTGCAAACCGATCCAGTGAGAGCTGAAGGTCACAGCCTGATGAAGCCAACAGGACCACATCATCTGTGAAAAGCAGCGACCTAATCCTGAGGTCACCAAACCGGACCCCCTCAACACCCTGGCTGCGCCTAGAAATTCTGTCCTTAAAAGTTAGGAACAGAATCGGTGACAAAGGGCAGCCCTGGTGGAGTCCAACCCTCACCGAAAACGAGTCCAACTTACTGCTGGCAATGCGGACCAAGCTCTGGCACCAGTCATACAGGGAACGGACGGCCCGTATCAAGAGGTCCGATACCCCATATTCCAAACACCCACAGGACTCCCCGAGGGACATGGTCGAATGCCTTCCAAGTCCACAAAGCACATGTGAACTGGTTGGGCAAACTCCCCTGCACCCTCAAGGATCCTGCCAATCTTGCCAGAGCTGGTCCACAGTTCCACAACCAGGACGAAAACCGCATTGCTCCTCCTGATTTCGAGGTTCGACTGTCCCGTGGACCCTGCTCTCCAGTACCCTTGAATAGACCTTACCACAGAGGCTGAGGAGTGTGATCCCCCTATTGTTGGAACACACCCTCTGGTCCCCCTTCTTAAAAAGAGGGACCACCACCACCCTGGTCTGCCAGTCCAGAGGCACTACCCCCAATGTCCTTGCAATGCTGCAGATTCGTCGCTGTCGCTGCTAATGTGAGCATTGAAGTCCCCCAGCAGAACGAGGGAGTCCCCAGAAGGAGCACTCTCTAGAAACCCCCTCTAAGGGTGGATACTCTGTACTGCCATTTAGACCATAGGCACAAACAACAGTCATGATCCGTCCCCCCGCTCGAACGCAGAGGGAGGCTATCCTCTCATTCACCGGGGTAAACTCTAACATACAGGCACCGAGCCGGGGGGCAATAAGTATTGCCACCCCTGCCCGGCACCTCTCACCAGTGGCAACTCCAGAGTGGAAGAGAGTCCAAGAAGGCTGGTTCCGCAGCCCATGCTATGTGTTGAGGTGAGGCCAACTATATCTAGTCGGAACTTCTCAACCTCGCGCACCAGCTCAGGCTCCTCCCCAACTAGAGAGGTGACATTCAACGTCCCTAGAGCTAGCCTCTGCAGCCAAGGATCGGACTGCCAAGGTCCCCACCTTCGGCTGACGCCCAACTCACACAGCACCCGACCCCTTTGGCTCCTCCTATGGGTGGTGAGCCCACGGGAAGGAGTCACACGTCCCCTCTTCGGGCTGTGCCCGGCCGGGCCCCATGGGTAAAGGCCCGGGCACCAGGCCCTCGCCATCAACCCCACCCCCAGGCCCGGCTCCAGTGGTGGAGTGGTGGCCCCGGTGACCCTCCTCTGGGCAAGGTAAACTTCAAACCATTTGTAACATTCATCAAAAGGGGTGCAGTGAGACTATATATATTTCCACATTTTCTCTAAAATAACATTCCCTAAATCCTCAAATAGTGGCCGAGACACACTTTTTAGAGATATGTGGTTCTTTGACAGCAATGCTTCAAGCATATATGATGTTATAGAATATATTGCATTGCTGTAGTTTAAACTGCCCAAGAGTATATACAGGAGTTAAAATAAGCTTTACCTTAAACTCCAGCAGTAAAGTGGAATATACATATCAATAATATTCCAAAAACTGCAGTCAAACACTGACAGGGAACATCTAACCGCACAATGAACACTTTAAGTAAATTTTGCTATAAAAAGGCAAGTTTTACCCCTAAAGGAGCTGGGCGAAGTAAGAGTATATCAAATATCACTACATGTTGACCAAATTGATATTGACATTGAGATGGTATAACAAAATTGTCACAATATCAGCTATTGACTATCAACCATGACTATTGGTTCACAAAATATGAAGACAATGATGCTTTTGATAAATAATAATCATCAGTAATGTGGATGTAATGATAAGTGGGTAAAGGCAAGAACAGCTAGAAGAAAGACAGACAGTCGTACCTGGCTGCTTCTTTGAGGAGGAAGTGGGAGTTTCCTGAAAGGCCGGCCTGCCTGCCTGAGCCTTGGTGGAGTATGTCGCCTCCGTGGAGTCCAGTGAACCTGTGGACACACACCATCAACATGTATGTTACACACAAATACTGACACACACTGACATACTTTGATGTAAACTTGGTTAGCTATGGTTACAGCTCTATATGTGGCAGCACAGATGTCTGCCAGGTGTGTCTAAAGGCATGTGTGTGAGCAGCAGGAAGTGCAGGGCTGGCTGTGTGTCTACCCTGTATGCACAACAACAGTAAAATGGATCTCAC
This sequence comes from Plectropomus leopardus, assembly GCF_026936395.1. Lineage (NCBI taxonomy): Eukaryota > Metazoa > Chordata > Actinopteri > Perciformes > Serranidae > Plectropomus > Plectropomus leopardus. Next base: position 2,244,334 of record NC_142193.1, read on the forward strand.
TCTATTGTTCCTCCCTGCTCCCTTACAATCAAGGAGGCAGCAGCAACATATCAGGTTTGGAATTACCCTTTAAAACCTGGAGCAAAATTAGCTTTCTTGTGCTGCATTCAGACGCCTTCAGCATGCATTTAAACCTTTGAAGCACATGAAAATGGATTTGATTTCCTTTCAAATACATGGCTGATAAGGCAATGAGCAACTTAACAAGAGATGTTAGAAAAATTAGTAGAAATTAACAAAAGGTGAGAAGAAAATGACCTTAAAATTTGTCTTAAAAACAAAGAGAACAGATAATAGTAGAAGCTAATCATATATATATATATATATATATATATATATATATACCCTTTTCTTTTTCTTTTTTTGCTAAATTTCAGATAATTTGCTTGTAACACATAACTTGTGACTTTTTCCAATGTTTTTGAAAGAAAATAAGCCAATTTTTCTCAGATTTTAAAGGGTTAATCTGCAGATGATCCAGTTAAAAATGACACCAAACTTTTCAATTGAATGTCAGCTTTTGAGCCACAACAAAGGGAATGTGTGGCAGGCAAGAGAAGGTAATGTTTGTTTTTAGCCTAGTCAACTGCCAGGAATGTCTTTTGCTGCATGTTTTTTTTTGAAGACTTGCAGCCCATACTAGCCGTGAAGTGAGAATTCAGCAGAGATTGCCAGTCAAAAAACAAAAAACAAACAAAAAAACTGTCAATAAAACTGATGTTTAACATCCATGAATCACTGCTACCATAAGATTCTATGGCACACAGTCGTAAATTTGCACACCAAATATTAGGCTGATTGATCCAGTAGTTTGTGAGATAAAAAGACAGATGCACACACTCACAGACAACCAGGCTTACACCTGGCAGAGATCATGAACATTCCTATACTTTCAGCATGTCTTAAAAGGTGGTATCTTTTACATCATATGTGTATTTTAGACATGTGAACATAAGCCTTTGGGTAACTTCCAGAAGACAATGACAAAGCAGCCATGTTGGTTGAAGTTTGAAAAACCTGCTGTGATATTCATATGGCACTGGACCGTGCATTTTGAATAATCACACACACCCTCTTCCTGGTGCTGTTGCGCTTCAGCCTCATCACGGGGGTTCAAAAGTCACACCTGATGTGACATAACAGTGACTTCACAGTGTCATCTATAATTGTCACCATACAACGACAAAGTGTACCTGCAGCCAGGTTGAAGGTCCTGCCCTTTACGGTGCTTTCAAATGGAGAGAACCAGTTCAGCACCGAGCCGACCAGAGGAAGCTGTCTGAGCATCCCCTACACACACACACACACACACACACACACACACACACACACACACACACACACACACACACACAGAGTCAGATATCTGAATGGAGCTTGTATATTCACACATACACACACACATACACACACACACGCACGCACGCACACACGCACGCACACACACACACACACACACACACACACACACACACACTGACCTCTTCCATGAGTCTCTCCTCGTTGGCCTTCTGCAGCTGCAGCTCTGCTTCCAGGATGCCTTTCCTCACCACCTCTGTCATGTTCTCCAGTAGCTGCACAGGAAAGAGTCACTGTGGCTTACACATGTCATGTATCAAAAAACAGCAATACAGCAGAGTGGGTATTCCACTTAAGCAACTTGTTTAGTATTTATTAAATGAATAAATAAGAGCTGGACTGTTTTTCTTTTCTTTTCTTTTTTTTTTTGTTTGTTTGTATGTATGTTTCTTCTCCTTTCCTTTTTGTTTGTTTTTTTCTTAAAAAAAACAACAAACTATTAGTATCATTGTTAATTTTACAACATATACTTCTAATTTATTTTGATTGAATTTATCTCTTTCCCACTTTAATGTTAAAAACAGAAAATGTTGTAAGTTTGCCGTGCTGAATCATGTACACCAATTTTAATTCCACTAAAAAATGTAATTAATAAAAAAAAAAAAGAAAGAAGACATGCGCTAAAAAGGCTCCTTCTCAGACAGACGGTGAGTACAGGTGTTCCAGTACAGACAGTATGGGTAAGATAAAGAGTTTTTTGACCATAAAAGAATGCAAACATTTTCTAGAAGAAACATAAAATATAATCATGAACTTGAAAATGAGCAACACAGGTCCTCTTTAAAGATAGGGTAAAACCACACAATGACCCTTAATGATTATCATCATTCCCATTCAAATAATTAAAAAAGAAGAGTTGCTTTGTTGGTATTGGGTAACAGGCTAAGGACTAAATGTAAACTATTTGTTTAATCTTTGCTTTGACTTTTTGCAACTATCAAATTACCTTCAAGTATCGTACAAATTGGAAGAAAAAATAAAAAAATTACCCTTCCGCTTTCCTCGATGTCTCTCCCGAGCGCTGCTACCATATCCACCAACTCTGTGACATCAACGTCCTCTGTAACCATGCCAACGAAGATACAGTCCTGCTCTGTCCCAAACTCAGGGCCTGGGAAGAGAAAACACGATGGAAAAGGAGTGACAAACAGAATAAATACTGAGAAACATTTGTTTCTAGGCCTCTCTGATTGTAAGAGGAACTAACCAGTGGAGAAAATGATGTCAGTGTCCAGGTCTTGTAGTTTCTTGAGCAGCTCGCTGTTGATTTTCTCCAGCTCCTGCTTCCTCTTGCTCTCATCCATCCCCTCAGCCTGAGGTTCGTACCTGAACATCAACACATCTGTCACAGTCCCGCTGAGCTCCACAGCCAATCCCAACATTGTTAACAGCATACAGCAAGCAGAAATGGGATCAGTAATGCTGATCTGATGAAGTGATGTGGTTTCTTGTTATTCAGACAGTGTGTGTCCGTCACAAAAATGTTCCTTGTGGCTTTATTCAGATATGGACTGATGTGTAATGCTCTCTGGTAAACAGCTTGGGAAGTACATGTGAAACTTCTGTACAAAGTCTGGTCTATCCATAACCCTCACTTTCACTGATTGACCCTCATTAGATAGACTAGCACCTGAATTACCTGACAAACTGTCTAAGTAACTGTAACCAACCAAACCCCAATCCTTACCTGTAACCCCGGCACAAACTACAGGGGACCCGGGGGGCTGTGATGAAGATAATGATAATGATGACATTATTGTGCTCATCCGTATGTAATGGGTACTCTTAACCATTGTGGATAAGAACTGGACCCATTGTAGGCAGCCTGATAGACACATAGACAGGTCATTGAACCCAGCACTTGGCATGGGTCCGCTCAGCCCCTCTCTTTCTTTCTCAGTTTCTAATGATGCTGCTGCTGCTGTCACACACATAGCGACAGGAATGACCATTTTACCCAAAAGTTATTCATGGGTTGAATGACTGAATCGAGTCATTACGGCCCTAGTAGCAAGAAGGCACATGTTTGCAGCCATGAATGTGTCTTTGCGACAAGAGTCACAGCCAGTCATCTTCTCTTTCAAGCATGTGTAAGTCTCTTCCTCCAAAAGTCCTGGTTTAGTTCACACACTGCCTGTTCCTGTGCATTACATTGACCTAAATCTCCACCCACTCCAGCCAGTTAATCAACTCTCTCTGTTGAAGCACCCTCTTATCAATGCATTTCATGTGCCCCATGTTCTGGGGGCCAGGTCCCTGGCAGCAGCCCTGGTTTGATTCTAACCCAACCCCCCCGCATGTCGCTCCCTCACTCTATCTTCAGCTGGTCTGTGATTGTTTAGGAAAAATACAAACCAGAGCACTGTGTTCTCTATACCAGAATGACAAAATGAATCTCCATCAACATAAATCTCAAGTAACTGTCAATACTGTTTCTTGTTTACACACCTGCATTGCATGTATTTGTGGTTACAAAGTGTGTAAATGATTTGTCATTTTTTTCTGTGTCTGAAGCAGCATACTGAGGCAGCTGCATTGATAATGTTAAAAAATAGGTAACAACAGGTAAAAATTGAGCCAAAGCAGTCAGACTGCAGGCCTGCTACACAGAAAACTAAACAGACCAAGAAAATAAAAACCTTTCTCTGTATTGATGAAGTTGTTGCATGATTCCTGCTCTTTTTGGGTTTGTACTCACATGATTGAATGTACTTACTGTAAGCCATTTTAGATAAAATGTAAATGTTTTGTACATGTCAGGTGCTTTGGAGCCTCTGCACTCTTACCGGACAACCCCGAGGCCGGGCCAGCTCAGCTCCTCTACGTATGAGAGCGAGGGGGCGTGTCTGTGGATCTCCTCTCTGAAGTCCTGTCTGAGGCACATGGTGGAGCACATCACAGGCACCAGCTCTGACAGCTTCTCCACCAGCTGCTCCACATTCTCCTGCTGCGTCCCCAGAACTGGACAGGAAGGAGAAAGTCAAGGTCACGGCTGCTTCCTGGTGAGGTTCTAACCCTTTCTGACAGTGTTTAACATGTATGAAAAATAAATCAAGCAAAACGTCTTGCATGTTAGTGTGTGTGTGTGTGTGTGTGTGTGTGTGTGTGCGCGCGCGTGCGCGCATGTGTGTGTGTGTGTGTGTTTGTGTTGATGTTACCTGCAGCAGTCAGGAGGGGACTGAAGCGAACACATGTACCTTCGTCCTCAAGCTCCACCACATCTACCCCACTGGTAGGAACCAGCTGAACCAGTTGTTCACCCAACTGCACCCAGGAAATATTGTAAAGAAATAGATCAACACTCATAACAAAATTATCTGTTTTATTTTGTGAACAAAAGTTCAGTTGTGACTTTTTAAACCATTGTTATTGTGAGTGGGAAGAACTTCTTCCCAGCGTTTCAAAAAGGCACTCTTACCACTTTTTTTTCAATGTTATGGGACATGTGGTTACGTTTCTATGACAACAATATCATGCCACTAATGTTTGCTAGGTAGCTAATGTAATGCTACATTAATAGAGGGTTTATTATACAATCAACGAAAAGATTACAACAAGTACAGTTATGTAAACACGACACTCACCAACAACATTCAGTGTCTGGTAGATCTGCTCCCACACTTTTCTTTGTTGTAATAGTTTCTGACAAACACATATGGTAGCTAAAGAAGTGGCACTGGCATAATCAGCTCCTTTCTAAAGGGCAGAGATTCTCAACAGGAGGCACTCCGAGCAGCCCAGAGAAAAGCCGGAGCCCTCTAAAAAAGACACTGGTCGCTGAGCTTTTTCCTCTAGGCTCCATGTTGGAGGAGGAGGAAACACTCACCCATCTGTTGAAGGTATCAAGCACCTCTTTCTCCCCAGCACAGTAACCTTCCACTGAACCCCCACTGGATGCTATTAGCACAAGGAGAAAGGGAAATGGTGACTCGAGTTATAACCCAACAATATACTATACTATTTCTTGTATATTGATATTACTATCTAGCTGTTATCTCAATTATTCTTTTACTTTGTCATTTTTTTTAGCATGGAAGTTCATTTCTGAGAATTTGGGAACAGTATGTGGAACATGAAACAAGCTCAAAAGAACAACTTCTCAGAGCTATCAAGGCCATCTTACTGTCTTCTTAAGTGAGAGAAAACACTTCAGTGTAGAAGAAACCTGGATATGCTGAGGTTAGCACTTGGTTTGGGCAGTATCAGGGTATATCAGGGTATTTAGAAATCCCACCGGTATGTTTTTAAGTACCATCAAAAATATCGACCTCTTAACTTCATACTGAAGAGGCTGTCAATGTTTTATATGCAGTGCACATCATGCGCCACTGGAGGTCGATGCTGAGCTGACTGTGAGCGGAGAAGAAAACATTTCAAGACTGTAAACAGCCGGTTAACAACGGCCCCTGTCGTGTCCACAACATCAAAGAGAGCAGAGAGACCGCAGAGAAAACAGCTTATTTTCAAATCCAACCTGGTGATTGTTAGTAGAGTGGAATGGCAAACTAAATGATTAATGAGACCAACCTAGATGGTAGTGGTGAGTTTTATTTTCTTTACGCCGTGTTTCAATAAAGTGTGATGAGTTGACGAGGCAATTAAGCTATGGTGTATGCTTGTCCTTCTCTGTTTAATTAGGAAAATGGGTGTTATAACATTACCTTCTGTTGACATTTGGTAAGTGTACAATGTACTGAATTGAGCAGAATTAAAATGGCAAGACATATACCCTGGTGAAAATCCAGGAGGGTATGAAAAATCAGATACTACCTATATAGTACAAAAAGCTGATTGGTGTGCGCGTTAAAATATACTATAATGTTGCTTGCCACACAGTATTAGTAAATCAAGAAGCAAGATCACTTTGCATTTTATCCATTTACCTCGCAATGCCAGGACTATCATACAGTTTGCAGAGATGCATCAAATAGAACACAATATGTTTTCATAATAATACAATAAATAACATGGCCACAGCAAAGAAACATCAATTGTGAGGACTGCTGCTTTTAGGAGCGGTGAAAAGTTGAATACATTTCTACTTAAAAATGATTGAACTCATTTCTGATTGTTATTTTTCTAAATAACCGATATATTGCAAGAAGCAGGTGGCCCTAAGTTTTTATCATATTCTTTAATATGACCCTCATTCTCAAGAATATGGACATCCTGCTTTAGCTGGAATGAGTCAATCGTTTGTTAAATGCCTCCTTTGTTTACCTACTGCTGTGGCTGTTAGGGGAATCAATTTCATCCACCATCGGTCAATTTCACCCCCATGTGGCCAGTGGCAGATGCTTATTTCCAATCCTGCACATTCTATCCTGTGGTACATCACTGTTCCATTAATGTTTCTCATTGACAAGACTCTGTATAAATATTTGCTCAGTCATATTTGTAGGTTCAGGAAGTGTGACACTTACCAGCACTACTTTCCTGGGAAAACTTGAAGAGCACCACAGGAGAGCTGAGTTCATCCTCCACCTGTTGGACACACAGAAACATGGATCAGCCACCAGACTCTCACTTAGATCACGATCATCACACTGAACAAGTGATCTGCTGTATGACATGCAAAACAACTATCATCAGCCTACAGGGTGCGACATAAACATGGATTTGACATTTTGCTTTGTGTCCATGCCTGCTGAAGCTACTGTGTGTTACATACATTTCTTGTTTGATTTGTGGTCCTTGCCTCTCAGTGGTATGGAGCAGCCAAAACCAGAGCTCCAGCTCCAGTTTAGAGCATAGATAGACTTTTTAGTACAAACTGATCAATATTTAGGCGTTATTAAGGCAATATATAGGCATTTGAACTACTCCATTATCACTGCAGTATGTGTCAAAGCAAGTCTATGAACCATGCAGCCAGGCTACCGATGCAGGCAGTACCTGGACAAATCTGTGTTTGAGTACATCACCCAGGGTTGGTGTCTCCTGTTTAGCATTACTGAATCATTTGTGTCAAATTCAGCTATGCCATTTTCAGTAAACAAATTATCTTGGTGATGTTGAATGTAGTACATTTCTTCATTTTCTGAACCACTAAGACAGGAAATAAACCCATAGTGAAACCCATTGTTGATGACATCCAGGTGAGAGGTTAAGGCAAGCATCATGCCTGGGAGGGGCTGGGATGGAGGCTAGTGTGTCTGTGGTGTTGATGTGAGGGTCATGAATAATTCACAAGCGTGTGTGGTGTTATCAAGTTAGAGAACCAGAAAAATAACTGGAATATCCAAAAGAAGAGACAAGTGGTAACTGCACCCAGGAGAAATTACAAGGTTTCATTATGCTTCACGCTAGAAGCTTGTCGCTGTCTGAAGCCTCTTTTCCAATGGTGTAATCACACCCAGGCATCGATTGGCCAGGTGTGTGGAGTTTTTGTCACACTAATTCAACTTCTTTTTTCACTTTTGTACGAGGGTCAACATTCCTGGAATGCATTGAAGGAGTGACTGTTAAATATAAAATACATGATGTTATCCCTTTTGAACAATTGAACACATATTGCTTCTCTCTATTGGCAGTTTCAGACCAAACAGTTCTGGGGACTGCTTGATATCCCTTTTCCACCAACATGGAATTGGTTCCGTTCTGGTTCCCAAACCAAAATTTGTACCATTTAGAGCATTTCAACCAAAAATAGTGCAACTGGAACCAAAAAATAGCAGGTTTTCCATGACTTGAAGTGCAAACAGTGACAACATCAGTGGGGTGAGAAGGATGGAAAAAGAGAATGGAGATGGCAACAATGAATATCAATGAAATGACCGTACATATGTCTCATTAATAGTTGGTTCATGCTTTTTCTTTTTGAGTAAAACAAAAATCTGTAATAACAGAACAAAATTTTGCTGGTAATCAATGTAATCCACAATTTTGCCAATAATGGTTAAATCTGTTGTGCCTTGAACAACGCCCTCTGTTGATGACAACTTGTGGAAATGCAAGCTGGTTTGGTAGATAGCACCAAGGCTATAAGAATCCTCAATGGAACTGGTTCATGAATAAGAACTAATTTGGTGGAAAAGGGCTAAGGGAGGAACTTCTCACTCGAAAGCTCCCTCAAGCACCACATAGGACTTTCTAATGTGTTTGCATTCACACCACGTACAGGAATGCCTAGATGACATAGTGTAAGGTGGCAGCAGTTAGTATAACACCGTTACTTTGGCTTTTACAAGTCAAAACTGTGTTGTATTTCCACCATCACATATATGCTCAGTAACCTGGACTTCACTTTTCTTCCATTTTTCTTTACAAGCTGTTGTTCGTCTTTTGTGTTGTCTGTCACTTATAAGCCTAACCAGATTTTAAAAACAGAAGTCAGTTCTGCACTGACTGAGCAATCAACATACACTTACAATATTTGGACCAGTCACCACACACTTTCATTGATTGTGGTTCCTCTTGTGTTGGTAGAGTACCAACTCTTAAATGGGAGCTAAGAAAGTCCCTCAAAATGGCATTTTAAGATGTGCAGTTATTCCTAGTTCTAGCAGTGCAGACACAACAAAAAAGGAAGATCTTAGAACGATGAAACGTTCCTTCGGTCCAAAAATCCAAATTTCAGTGTGGCAATTCAGAACAGGTTTAAACACTTTTGCCTTTTGGATGTGTGCATTGGGTGACCAGGTACATTTGAAGCACACTCAGAGCTTCAGTTTTATCTTTTGTGGGCAAACTGTTGGTGGGCTGAAGCACATGCACCAGCTCCAGGGTTTTCTTCTCTCATTGGTGGACCCCACAGACCAACAGGCAGAGGCCACTGAAGAGGGCTAAAGTTCATTGGAAAAGTATACAACCTCAGGAAGAACCCAGGAGTAGATTAAGCAACCGAGACAGACAAGACCCAGGAGTTAACAGGCACGCCTGAAACAGATAACGGATGATTCAGGTCCATACCTGGGGCCCGCACATACAATTGCCAAGATGCTTTCAAGCAAAATGAAGAATAGACAACAATTCAGACAAAGAACCAAGAGGCAAAGGCGAGAAAATTGCATACAAAGATCACCAGATGGGATGCTTCTACTTGTACTATAAAAGGCATAGCAAAAATATGACAACAAATATTTGTTGTTCAAATATAAGACAAGTAGAGATGATAGTAAACAAAAATGAAATAAAAAATGGAGAACATCTTCTAAAGAACACCAGAATCAACACAGACCCACACAATGTGTGAACATTAATGTTATCTTTAAGCTAGTATTCAGAAGAGTGCCATGGATGCTGTCGGCCGGGACTTCTGGATACCAAAGAAATACACACAACATTCACTGCTAAGGATTAGCAGTGCAAACAAAACAAGCAACAGTACTACAGAGACAACAGAGAACAACTGATGTCACCTGAAAGTCATCATAGGTTGCTCTGGACTTGCTTTATAGTAGGAGTCAGCTTTGATTAGAAGCATTGCTCTTTTATGTTAAAGAAGCCAGTTGAGGTATTGGAGCATCTAATAAGGAAACCTTTAAGATGCCTCCCTGTTGAGGTATTCAAAGTACCTCCGAGTGTAAAGATACCTAAGGGCAAACCCCAAAAATGCCGGAGGGAATTTACAGTATATCTCAATAGGCCTGAGAATCCATTCATGAGCAGGACGACATGGCTAAAGAAAACAATTCTTAGACTGTTTTTCAGGGGTATAGTGCTGCAGGAGAGGGACGCTCTGCCATGTTTTCCTCCAATTGAGGAAATAGAAAATTCACAGCTCACATATTTTGGTGAAAATTCATACAAATTTTTTTTAAGTGCTTGAAGATCCAGTCGTCAATGAAGCGCACATCACTTAAGACAGACAATGAAAACAAATGGAATGGTCTAAATTATCATTTTGACATGTGAGGTGTGCTGATTGATTTGCATCTTCAACTCATGCATTGACTAAAATGCAAGAGAACATTTCACTTTAAACTTTGTAGACAGCTGCCAGTTTCTCAGTCTATAGCTTCTAACTGTTAACTAGTAAAGATGAAAAGGCAGTAAAACCCACTTCCCTTTCAAGTTCATTCCCAGCTATGACTTCTGACTTTCAGGGTTAATGAAACACAACATAAACTTACCACTTACTACTAAATAGAACACAACTTCTTGCTTTTAATGAAACAGCAAGATGATCTTAGTTCACATAACTCTTATTGAGTGTGATTAGTTTTCATATTTTGTAATAATCCAGGCTAGCTCTTGTTTCAAGTGTTGGTGAAATGGACCTTTTATTTACAATGAGGGTAACAACATGCTGATTTAAGAGTTGTTATTTTTTGTTAATGGACTTGACTTGAAACAACCTGTAAAGCTTCACTTATGTCATCTACACTTGTTGCTTGTCTAAACTTTCTGACTGCCAAAACTGAACTGCGTTAACTGCCAGGTGGTCAGTCACACTTGCAAATCCCTTCAACTTTGGCGCCCACATAAGGTTGTGTACTCAGCTCCCTGCTGTACTTCATGTTAATGTGTGGCAAAAAACAGCTCCAACTCCATCATCATGTTTGCAGATGACACTGTAGTGTTTGGCCAGATCACCAACAACTATTAGAGGGCCTATATGAAAGAAGTGGGGGAGCTATCACTGTGGAGAAGGCCAACAAATTCCTACTGAACGTCAGCAAAACCAAGGAGCTGGTGTGTGTATTGGGAGGAAGCAGCACAGGGTCCACACACTCCTGACAATCAATGGGACATTTGTAGGAATGGTGAGTACATGTCACAGACAATCTGACACATCCACACATTAACCTAAAAAATTCGAAGTCTTTCTGAAGGTCCTGAAGACCGTCCGCTCTGCTGCTGAGGCATCAACAACTGGGATTTGGATTTATAAAAACAGAAGTAACTGGATGCAACAGCACATGACACATTCATTAATTATTCATGACCCTTGTATTTCTACCAAAGGCAACAAAAAAACGTAATGAGTGTGGCGAGGCATTCCCTGAAGTACCTCAAAGAACATGCCTGAGTCTTCCACATCCTAAACAATTAGGAAGAAGTGAACAGTCCATCAGCCAATGGAGACCCAAATACCGCTGAGCTGATGTGAGTGAAGGAAAATGGTCAGGAGTGACAGGAAGAAAGAAAAGGAAGAGAGGGGAGGACAAAGGGGAGCAGGGGAGTGAGGGAGACAGGCAGAGGCTTGGTCCCACCTACAATAGAGAGCATGAGAGAGCCCAGAACGTCCCGCAGTGAAGCCCCGGAGATGGGCGGGAACGGCGACACCACGCCCTGGAACCAAGGTAACCCACACTGACTATAACTACAGCTATACACACACACACACACACACACATAAAAGATTCACACATGGAGCTGCAAGCTCATACACATTCACATCTTACCAACACAACGGTACTTAAAACTCAAACTACAGCATCTTCACAGTAAATGTGACTAAAATGAAATGTATCCTTCTTTAGCCAAGATACTGTGAGTTGGAGTACCAGTGTGTAATGATTCTGATCCCCAAAACTCTGATTGTTCACTGCATATATATCTGAATTCACATCTCATTATGTCTCAGTGTAGGGCTGTACCGAAAAGTTCAAAGCTATGAAGCTTCATTTCTAATGTTGACATACTGAGCAGTATTTCTTTTTCCAAATCTATTCCTTCTGTTTAAGCCTCATGACTATACTAATATTATTAATATTATACTTTTTTGTAAAATTACATCCTTAGGTTTGGTAATAGCCTATGTTGGATTTTCCAACAGGCTGACGTGTTGGGTGTTGAGTTTTCTACGTTCCACAAGATTTCTTAGCGTTTTTAGTCTACTAAATAAACAAAAAAACCTCAAACAACTTATTTTGTTTAAAAGAAAAATACAGCCATACAATCTCTTAATACTCTCTCTTTCTCTCTTTCACCAAATAAAGGTTGGTCTAATTACCTTGTTAACTCATCTTGAAAAAAGATACAGATATAATTATTTTTAAAATGTGAATGTTTTTAATCCAACAAAATATTCTGCTTCAGACTTTACTTACTGGTGTTAAGCCTTTCAAAAGCAGCACTTTCACTGTGGTCCAAAGATAGTTTGCTCTCCTACTTGTTGCACTAACTTGTTGGGGGGAACACACCTGAATGAACAAGGTGGTAGCAGCCATCTGACAGCAACATATATTACTTGTATTCATTAAAGAAAGATGATTCAATAAAAAAGACTTAGCCTTTTTTCAGAGGACGATGCAGCCTATTCTTATTGCCAGGGCATCAAATACTGACTCTTTGTCACAACCCTTGACTTGTGATATAGACACCGATGGCATCCTTTAGTGCCATTGAGATGCATTTGGCTTTCAACTAACTCCAATGTAAACCCATTCATGTCAATACTTGACATTAAGTGATTTAGAATACAGAGCAAGAGAGTTACATAGGGCGAGTGGGACAGGAGATGGATGGATCAAACAAAAGTGGACTTTAATCCAGGAGACCATAGTTTATGTTCCATGTGAGACAGTTTTGGTGTAAAGTTACATAGTTTACATAAAGTCGTCCCACACTTACAGCACTCACACGACTCAAACAACATAATCTTTACTAAACATAACCATGTGATTTGGTTTCCTAAACCTAAGGATGTGTTTCAGATATGTGGGCTGTGTACTGCTCTGAGATGCCAAGGGGTGTGACAGTTTGTTATTGATCTGACACCTGGAATGAGAACAGGCTGAATGACATCATAAAATATAACAGCAGGCATTCAAAGCCATATTGGCGAGCCTCAGTAAGTACGACATTCGGTACAGCCCTACCTCAGTGACTGTATGGATACAGTGTTTGTCTTGAGTTTATGTCAGTGAACAAGCCGTTAAGCCAAGTCTGTACCCCTGACACTGTTTCAGCATTAACACATCTCTGGTTTTTACCATGCTCAAAGCCTCCACGAGAGAGATCTCTGTCTCAAGCACATCCTACAAACACAAAAGGATTTGATCTTTGAACAGCTGAGGTTATTTCTTCCTGTGTTACACATTAAACATGTTATTTATGAATACATGGAGAGGTGTTGATCCTTGTGCCAAACAGAATGAGTGCACTGAGCTGTCTGTTTTGCAAATAAGATGATAAATTGGCAAACATTTCTATGTAAATATGTGTGTTTGAATTTTCACAGCTGGGTGTATTATCATATAATAAATGCTTATATATGGGCCAAGATGTGCTAAAATCTAATCAGGTCCTCTAGTGTATCAAATTTATATTTGTCACTGCTGTCGAGTTAGTGTGCTTAGAAAAGGTCCAGAGACAAAGGCCTCTAGTCCCATGGTGGTGAGGTGAGGCTGAAAAGGTAGGGTTCATTAAATAATAAACTGTGAGTTGTCCTGCTGCCCGCCATTTTTAGTTGCAAATATCATAGACCTCAGCACAGGATTTTATCCATCAAATTTTAGTTCAACACTGAGATCCATCAGGCTTCACACAGACTGATATTTACCTCCAGCTGCTGACAGAAAGCTGAGGGGAAATTGTCGATTAAGACATCTTTGTGTCTAATTTTTGGTGATATTCCATTTTTGTCGTCATGTCAATAAATCCCATGGACAAACCAAGAATTAATGTTTTTATTAACAACAGTGCGTATCAAGGCCTAATTTGACTTCTTTCTCTAGCCATAGAGCTTTTCTTGTGTTGCTTTCAGATGCCTTTCACAAGCATTTAAAACTTTGCACTGTGAGCAAATTAGTTTGATTTAGAGCAATTTGGCAAGTAACATCCCTAAAATTAAAAAAAAAAAAAAAAAATGTTGATTTTGAATTTATTTTTTTAATGTCTGGAGAACTGTATTCATAATTATCAAAATTAGGCATTTAAAATTTTTTACAGCATTGTAATTTTTTTAGTAGTTCTTTCTTTGTTGTGTGTTTACTTTTTTGTTTCTTTTCTCTTTTTTTCCTCTAATTTTTAGGTAATTTTCTTGTGTTTATTTTTTCAAATTTCATGATAATTTATTAGTCATTTGTTTGCTCATTGCCTTCTTCCCATGTTTTTGAAAAAAAAAACAAAACAAAACAAAAAAAAAAAGCCAATTTGCCCCAGTTTCAAAGGGTTAACATGCATCAGTAAGCCACACTGTTGCACTGGGTGACGTGTTTATTTTAATGACCATGAACACACAGTTTTTAATTTGAACTCAATCTCACACACCTACAGGAGCATCAAATGCAGATTAATCTGCCAGTTAAAGTAGCCCTGAAAAAATGCATTACTCCTTCTTGTAAGAAACATTTGTTAGAAAATAAAGTGACCAATTGATTTTTAAAATTACTGAGCTTTTTAAAAAATGAAAATATTTGTGAGCTGTCTTTAAAGATCTGAATTTTCATGGGTTTGGGGCTGAGAGCCACAGGCAGGGGAGGAGAGTCAGACAGTACTGAGAGATGGACTCACAAGTTGCTGTTTTTGGTGTTTTTCATGACAATAACTAAAACATAGAATAAAGACAGCATGAGAATTGTGATATTATTCAGCAGGACTGCATGAAAAATGAAACATCAACAAGGAGTGGAATATTTTTAAAAAATCTGAAGCACTAGTTCACTTTGTTTATTATTTTGAGGTCAGCATAATATATTCATTCTATTCCTGTTGGGACTTCAAACCTTTTCTGGCAGGTTTAATAATTTTACAGCGGGCCTTGTGTTTTCAAACATCAATTTATTATTTTAAAATGTTCCTCAAGTCACTTATGTCTGTGTGTGAACAGTATTTTGTGATATCTTCATCTTATCATATCATATATTAGTATGCATTCTGTTGTATATACACAACAGAAGATTTATGTTTTTCTCATGATATTAGAATAATATTAGACTGACCCAGGAGTCAATCTAACATTATACAGCAGGATCAACACACCAAATACAGCATTACAGACCTTTAACAACTGTTTACCACAATAACACTAGAGGCCAGAGTCAGCTGTCAGCATGTATCTGTGAATATTTTCTCATTATGTTTTTTTTTTTTAAATATTTTTTTACAAATCTATACTTAAATCATCATACCTAAAAGGTCAGACAATTTAGTTAAGGTGACTTGTTTCCCAAAGACTGATCTTGTTCAAATTCCAGTGTGTGCAGTGCTAATCAAACCCAGTCAGGGCGGCATGTAGGAATAATGCTCTTTGAATATTTTGTATTAAGTTACAACACAGTAACTGCACAGATTGTTATTTCTCAGTCACTTGACTCAGTGGGTTTTCTCTGACCTGGTACATACTGTCCTCCTGCTCCCTGTTTGTGGGTGTTCTCACAAAATATCTGTTGACCTTTTATTATGGGAAACATTATGTCATTATTTATGAAACATCATTAAGAGAACACCTACCGATGTTTTGATGGAGGTCAGAGTTTTTAGCTTCTGCAGGAGTTGTTGGCTCTAGAGGGGAGAGAGGTATAAAGGTGAAATGAATGACTTTTCTTATAAAGGAAAAAATATGACTTATAATTAAATAAATCTAAAGCAATCATTTGATTTTGTTGGGAAATACGCTTACATAAACAGAAATGTAAAAATGACAGTTTGTGGTTTAGGGGGGAGTAAAGCGATGCTCACCAGAGCCGTGGCATGTCTGATCTTTTCCACAATGCCATTGTGGCCGAGGTACTGCAGGGAGAGCCAGAGAGGGAGCGCTCGCAGCTTCGCCACCGGCTGGCTGGAGGTCAAACCTGCTGCCAGAGACTGAGACACCAAACACAGAGACACAGTGTAGGGAGTCATTCACAGAAAGACACAGACAGTGGTCGTGAAGAGCTGGAAAGAACAGAATTAATCTTATTGAAATTAAGAACAAATCTTAACTTAATAGAAATACAGCGATTCCTCTGTGTGAAAACCTCCCCCGGCAGTACAGAACATCTCTACAATCAGTACAGTTTGAAGGTGGACACCCGAGATAAGTGTCATCAATTCAGTATCTGATTAAATGTCTCCCCTTCTGTTTCTGAATTATAACTTTGAATATTGGCCAGAAAACTTTTTTTGCAAAACATTATGATATCATAGTTATTATCAGAATGTCATGATTTCATTCATGACATCTGTGGGGATTTGAGTATATAAATTCTTAATTTATGCTGAAAAAACATGTTTTACAGGGTCACCTTGACCTTGATCTTTCATATTCAACCACCAAAATCTAATCAGCTTATCCTTGACTATTCTCGAACATTTGTGCCAAATTTGAAAAAATTCCCTAAAGGTTTGAGATATTGCCTTCGCAAGAATGAGACAGATGAACTCACAGGGACCTTTACCTTTGACCTATGACCACCAAAATCTAGTCACTTACTCCTTGAGTCCAAGTGGATGTTTGTGCTAAATTTGAGGAAATTTCCTCGAGGTGTTCTTAAGATATCGTTTTCACAAGAATGAGCAAACCAAAAATGTAATGTCTCAGCTACTGTCGGTGCAGAGGTATATAATAACGTCTTCTCAGTGAGGATCAGGTGACTGTGAGGACAACCTAAAACTGCATCTTTCTATTTTGAATCAATCAGTATGAAATAATATGAGCGTACCAGTGCTGGGTCTTCATGTCTGTAGAGGGTGACAGCAGTTACAGCAGGAAGTCCCAGCCACTGACCTGGTGTCAGTGTCATACTGTCACTTTTGGTGGCTGCCTGCAGGGGACAGAACATACAAAATAAACACATGAGAAAGTCAACATAACCACGTGTCCTGGATGTCTGGCTTCTCTTATCAAAATAATGCGAGTCAGTAGCACTGAGAGAGATGGCTCTGAGGCTGGCAGGTGTGAAGAGTAGAGACTTATACATCTGCCTGTTTTTCTGCTCGAACACTGCCATCTCCCTCTTTCAGGTTTTGACACTGTGCACATGTGATTATGCCTTTTTTCAGACATGACATTTGTAACATCGCTGGCTTCATCTATCTTAAAAAGTGATACATTTTGTGTTCCACTAAAGACATGACCAGGGTGTAACAGAAAGCTCCACAGTGCTCGTGTGCCCTTTAACACCTGGGCCATAAAGTGACGCAGCTGGAAAATAGCTGGAAATAGGAGGAGTTGCTGCTCTGTCGTAGGCTGCGTCAACAGTAGACCTTCAGACTTATTTTGCATCTGAGGGGTAACACTTTATATGAAGGTACACATATGTAATAAAACTTCTTCTTAAAAATGTTGACACACTAATAATAATACAACTTCTTATGTAATAAAACACAAAACTACAAGTGTGAATAGTGTCTAAGTAACTAAATGAATTTTTTTTAACTAGTATGTTCCCTATTCTAAATTGAGATCTTTTAACTCACAGTTTCCTTATTACAACTACTGCAATTAACTGACCCTTTTCTAAAGTGACAACATCTCTTAAGTAGTCCATTAACAAAGGAGATATTCCTACAAACCTCGATTTTTTTCAAGGCAAGGAATTTACTAAGCGTGAAGAGGAGGAAACTTAAAAATCAGTAGTACATGCTAATGGGTGCAAACTACTTATTCATTAGATCATGATTAATGTTCAACATCTTCCTTACTTCCTATCAATAAGCAGTATTAGTAGGTTAATGGGGGGAAACTCTTAGTGGCAGATGTAGAATATGGTCATGCAGAATGAGGCATTAGTAAGTGTTTTATAATTACTGCTAAAGCACCAACATGCTCCAAATGTGCATACTAATAAACAATGAGTTAATAATGAATATGTTATGTTTCCAAGATTCCTTGCTAAAGCAATTTCAATGTAAGTAATTGAGAACAAAATCCACAATTCTCACGTGTAAGAATACATCCCAAAGTTCTACCAAAGCTTACATGAGACACGAGGAGAGTTAGAAGCACCACTTCTCTCTCTCTTTGGACTAAGGATTTGTCCTCCATTGCCTACATTAAAATCACTTTCAAGAGGACCTATTGTTGCTCATTTTCCATGTTCATTCTTGTATTTGAGGTTTCTATTGGAACATTTTACATGCTTAATTGTCAAAAAACACATTATTTTCCTCATAGTGTTTGTGCTGGAACACCTGTATTCACCATTTGTCAAAGAAGGCTTCATGTTAATGCTAGTCTCTTTAAGACCCCCTCCCAGTCTGCTCTGACTGGTCAGCCTTTCCGGGCCTTGTGCATCTCACATCTCTGCACTTTCTATCCAGCTGTGAAATAACTGTGACGGGCATAACGGCACTTTAAACAGTGAAACATCACAAGTAAAAGCTTTGTAACATGTTAAAGCAGGAATAATCTGATCTGCAATCAGGGAGAAATTTGCAAATATCTGCAACAAAGTTTACCTGTTTTTATGACATTAGCATGTAGCTATGAGTACGTTAGCAGTGTACTTTGCAGCCTCGGAATGACGACAGAGAACAGAGAATATCAGCGCTTTTTACAGTTAAAAATCACCAATAAAAGCTTAACACAAATGTACATGTTCCAGCAGAAATGTGATCTGAAACCAGATGTTTCCTTGATGTTAGTATGTAGCTTCATGTAGCAGTGTGTGTTACATAATGTTGTCATTGTATCTTTATATATAAGACACAAAATATGGAAATGCAGACCAGGCCCCCTTTAAGAAGGGATCTGTATGAGGCCAGTTTGGACAGGGGGAACCATTACAACCAATTACCCATTCAGTGTACATATAGGTATGTCTGTATTACTTTAAGATAGACTTAAAAAATGCAAACCTGTCCAGTATCTAATGACTAATGACTATGGTGGTAAATAGAAACTTTAAAGTTGTGTTGCTGCAGCGTTTAGGTTATGACTTTAAGAGAGTATTTTTACATGTGATTACCGTGATGGCAGAGGAGACCTGACCCAGTGCTAGGGTTGCCAGGTTGACCCTGAAGAAGAAAACAAAAGACCAGAATGAATCAACGTCACAGCAGTGAGAACAAGGAGCCATGCCTGCAAACACTAAGGTACTCATTTTTACTTGGAAAAATCCTGAGGGTAATGCTGCATGTTTGTCAAAAATAACTACATAGAAAGTACCATATTCACTTTAGAATTTCAGTGTCACGCATGATGAATTGCATGACCTCTACTTAAGTCTCTATTGTGTGCCATGCAGTTGCATTTGGACTGCATTCAGGCCAAAAGCAAAAAGAGAGGGATCTTCCAAAAAACTAACTCTAAAACTAACAGTATGAGGACGGAAGGCACAGAGGAAAACAATACACATGTTTATCAGTTATCTGCTTGCTCTGACAGTTACACTGATGTGAAGAATGTTTTTTAGTTGCATTAACACTGTGAGAGTATGTCAGCGAATTCATGTTGAATAGGAAGTGCAAACATTAAGACCATGTTCTGCAGAGAGTAGAAGAATGGACCCACCCCTCCACATGGAGCCACATGCTGTACTGATCACACAGGTCCTTTAGACGAGCCAGCTTGTCTGTATGTCCTGCTCCGGGGGTACCTGGGGAAAAAAAAAAAAAAAAAGACAGATGAGAAACTAATTTGTTTTTAAATGAATACAATCTTCAGCTCCTAAAAGTGTCACGTGTGTAGACAGGTACTGAGCTGTATTTGAACTGTGATTTTCCATCACCTGCATTAGCGATCAGCAGCAGAGGAAGCTTCCCAGCTTCTATGTCCTCTTTGATTAGTTTGTCCAACAGGGCAACATCCTGACAGAGACAAACAAGATATGAGTCAAACAAATTATTGCTAACTATATGTATTTTTTAATTGATTTTGATTTTCTTACCATTTGGTGTTGGGATCCAAAGATGGTATTACATGGGACTGTGCACAGACTAGAGAGAGGCAGGCCGAGCTGATGACACACAGAGACGCTGATGTTAAAATTATTTTCTATTACGGATACAACTGGACATAATACACCTGTGTGACTATAATATTGAATACTGACACCAGACCCTGAATGTGAGCATGTAGACATAAACCAATCAGCCAAAACATTAAAACCACTGACAGGTGAAGTGATGTTACAATCCAATGTTCTGCCTGGAAATTGTGTTTTGGGCATTTTTGTGAATGCCACCTGACACACTCCACCCACACATCACTGTAGAGTATGTACCCCCCTCCCAACCTTTTCCTAATTTCTTGCAATCTGCAGTACACCTCTTACCACGTTGCCCATTGCTGTTTTAGTCATGTTTTAAAAGAAATCAAACCAATTTTCTCAAATCCCAAAGGTTTAAATGCAATGTGTCCAAACATAGCACAAGAATCTGATGTCACTCCGGTCTAAAAGGGTTCATCTTCATCATTCCGTGGTGTGGTAATTTATGTTCCACTCTTCCTACCTGGCTGCACAGATGCTGGCCCAGTCCAGGCCTCCCCGAGGCACTCTGGTAGATGACGGGCTGTTTAGAGCTGAGGACTGTGTAGCCCTCAGAGGCATATTCTTCATAACAGGCATTAATGACCAGCCGACACACTTTGACCAGGCCGTCCCTGTCATCCTCGTGGAAGTAGGCTGAACCGTTCTCATACCTAAGGAGCAGATTAGAATGATGTCTTAACCCTTTGAAACCTGAGCAAAAAAACATGAACAATGAAATAAGTAATCACCCAAAAATCAGCAAGAAAGTAGTAAAAAGTACAAGAAAATTACTTGAAAATTAGTAAAATAAATAAATTTGAAAAAGTTCAAATTATTATTAAATTAAATGTTATGTGACGTTGCTCCAGGTTTTAAAGGGTTAAGACGGAGTACTGAAAGAAGAAATGCACATTATCCAAGCCCACCAACATGTTGAGTCACTCAAAGTTATTACAGAGATGGTAAAATTACAAAATGTGATATTCAGCTTTTTCTATGGCTGAATACTTTCTCTAATATCTAATTTATAGATGAGTTCTGTTTGGCCAACATCTGATGGATGATTTCTGGATGAGGTGGCATGACTTTTGTGACTGTAGTGGCTGAACCTGTAAAAGCACCATCATCCAAATGAAAACAATGTCTGTAGCAGAAATCAGAGGTTTTACAGGATCAGAATCAGCTTCATTGGGAAAGTAAGTGTGTACACGTACTGGGAGTCACTGTGTACTCACTATGCCACAGACACACCCAAAACAGAGCTGGTATGTTTGGATCCAGAGCTGTGATGCAGGGTTGAAGGTGCAGACCTACCTGAACAGTCTGCAGAGCCACAGCGTGGTGTCAGACAGGATCCGCGTGGTCAGCTTCCGCAGTCGCTCTCGGTCCAGCACAGAGATGTAGGCTGCCAGGCTGTGACCCAGCAGGGCCATGTGACCCTGTTCACCCACATTCTGCATCCTACTGGAAACATCAAACAGCAGCTTTATACACTTTCTAATCCATACTTCCAAAAAGGCTTCTCTGAGGGCTGCGCAATTAATCGAATTTCAATTTCAATTTCGGCTCCAAACAATTACAAAAACAATGTCATCAAGAAAAACAATTACTTTTACACATTCTGTTTTGCAAGTGTACCCTTATTTTGTCTCCCTGAATGCCGTGGGCATTTTGGCCCCTCCTTCCCTCAGCCTGAGCTCAACACTTGCAGCCAACACTACCAGCGAGGTGAGTTGTATCAGCACGAGGAAAGATGACAGAAGAAGAGCAACAGCGTTCGGTGGGCAAATTAGGCAAAACGAGTTCCGTCATGTTGGATCACTTTGGATACGAGGCGTCCGACGTGGGACAAAAAGAATAAAAGGCACGATCTGCTACGTGTTGGTTTCTGCACCACATGGCAACACATCAGATGTTTTTAATCATCTTAAGTTTAAGCACAAAGTGGCCTTATGACCAAATATTAAAAAACAAGACCAAACAGGGTTCTCCCATTGGAAAAACCAAAGAGCCTTCTGTGGTTCTGATTAATGCTTTTATTTCTAGAAGTGTACTTATTTTCATGCATGAGTATCAGTTCTCCTCTTTCAGTAAACTCCAGCAGCTTTAGGTTCTAACAGTTCTCCTTCAGTGTTTCTCTCCTTCCACCAACCCCACTGTTCTGCTGTTTCATATTAACAGCTTCTCTCCAACAGTCTGGCGGGAAACGTGCACCGTGCATGTACTTAAAAGAATGTGTTGTTTTACGATGAGGAACTATGGGTCAATGACATGCCTACCATGATTCAGCATTTTCACTGTCATTACTTCACACCTTAACGCACTAACATCACCACAAACACAAGAAACTGTATCATCTTACTACAATTTACAGATAATTCTTTCCTTATTAGGTAATGGAATTTAATTCAGCTTGACTGAGAAAAGAAGACTGTGTCTAAAATGCTGACAGTGCTATCTTTGTGTAATTTTTTTCACAGATAACTTCTACTTACTGTTGGCTGGGCTTGTCCTCCTCCTCCTCCTCATCATGAATGAGGTTGTGGACGAGGTGCAGTATAGTGGCAACATCCTGACCACTGTGGAGGAGACACAAAGGAACAATTGATGAGCTGCAGCTCCTCAACTTTTCTTTAAAATCCTTCAAATTCATTCCACACCCACAATTTTCATACTTTGTACAAAATGTAAGCCTCAAAGCACTGACGAGAGCAAAAAACTTTATATAAAATTATGATAATCATGAATTTAAAATGATTTTACAAAATGCACCTTTTTTTTTTAGATCATTTCCTTCTTTTTTCTTTTTAACTTTGTTTGTCCTTTTTTGGTTGGCTTTTTGGTGCTAATTTTCATGTGATTTTCTTGTACTTTTTACTTTTTGGGGGGCTTACTTTTGGGTCATTTTGTCTTTAGTTGCTCACTTATTCAATTAAAGATTTCATTAATTACTTCTAAATCCTTGCATGGTCTGGCTCAGATTTACATTTCAGAACTCTTATACCCTTATTCTGTTCCTTGACCCCAGAGATCAGATGATCAAATGTTATTAAAGGTACCACGATCCAAACTACAAACAAAAGGGGATCAGGCTTTTATAGATCTAGCCCCCAAATGTGGAACCAACTTCCAATGAACATCAAAGCAGCCCAATCACTTCCTCAGTTTAAAAAGCTTTTAAAAACACACTTATGCAGACTGGCATTTGTATAAATGTCGTTTAATATGAATGTAATATGTATGTAATATGGTTTAGTTTGGGTTTTTGTGTGTGTGTGTGTGTGTGTGTGTGTGTGTGTGTGTGTGTGTGTGTTGTGGGGGTCGGATGTACTGTTTTACCTTGCTCTCTTAAATTGTTTGGTTTGGTTTTGTGAAGCACTTTGTAACTCTGGTTGAGAATAGTGCTATAGAAATAAAGGTTATTTTTATTATTCTTATAATTATATTACTGCATTCTTCCCATTTTAGAAAGAAATCTAGCAAATTTGCAAAGGTTTCAAAGGGTTAACAATGCGCTTTATAGTCAAAAATGTCATCAACTTAACAGGGAATGTCATTTATATAAATTAATTATCTTTTTCTTCATAATGTCTGTAAAAATAAAACCGTTTCATGATTATGCATATTGGACAACATATACGCCGATACAATATATCTGTGATGGGCCAATATCAGCTGATAAAATCAGCTACGTGTGTGTGTGTGTGTGTGTGTGTGTGTGTGTGTGTGTGTGTGTGTGTGTGTGTGTGTCTTACTCTCCCTGCAGGGGTCCAGGGATGCTGGTTCTGCTGAGGCGCCACTTCTCTGGTGCTGCCTCCTGCTCTCTAAACAAACAAACAGAACATATACATGAAGGTCTGAGGATGCTCTCATTTGGTATCACATAATGCTGCATTTATTTGCTCACTGGTGAGAAACTCAACCTCAGACTGACATCATAGCATCATAAGAAAGTCGCTGATTGACCTTGTGGTCATTTTTCCAGCTGTCAGATGTGTTACTTGTTTTCTAGTTTTTCATCTTACCTCTGTCGATCTTCCAGGATTCTCATGGCGTCACTCAGATTTTTGCCCACTTGAGCCAATGTGGAGTCCACCATCATCTTATGTGTGTGTGTCTGGTGTGTGTGCGTGGGTGTCTGTGTGTGTGTGTGTGTGTGTAAGTGTGCTGAAAACAAATTAGAGAAAAAAGAATAGACAAACATTTTAAAATCAGTCATAACAAATGTTGCAACACTTTCACGTGTATGTGTAATAAAAAATGTAAGCAGTACGAATGCACATTAAAATTGGCACGCCATCGTAGCGGCAATATCGACTATGAAATAAAATATTGGAATTGGGCAACATGCTGATTTCTGTAAATATGAAAAACCTGTATCTTTATTTATGTATTTATTTAATTGACAAAGTGAGCGTATACGTATTTTCCTTATTTTGCACAATAAATATAACATAAATTGAAATGCATTGTAACCTATCCATCTGTGGGTTGGCCATCACTATAAGAGTAGCCGAATATTATGGTAATTCCACCACAGAAGAGACTTGATGATCACTATAATTACGTGGGACAAAAGTGGATATATCAATATTAGTATTGCTTATTGGTCAAATGAGTTGTTATTTATCAGATAAAGGCAAAAAATCCAATATCATGCATCCCTAGCGCATAGTGTAAATATGTTTAGACATACTCAAATTATATTTCACAATCACAGGTTCAAATATGTAGTGTCAATTATTTTCTAAATGTTAAAGTTTGTATTCCATAAATTGCCCACCCATACTCTCTGTTAAAAAAAGTTAAATGGTCATTTTTTCTCAATTTCTTTTTTTTTTTTGGTACTTAATTTCAACCTTGGTTTAATACATAAAATTAGCATGACAGTGGGCATATGACCTGTCAACATACATTTAGCGAGAAAAGATCATCAGTAATGACGCTTAATATCTGTAAAGCGCCGTGTGGAATTACTGCTAATTCAAACTGAAGATTCCCACTGCTGCGGCTTCACATTTCATTCACATTAGGATTTCTGTGCCACACAGACGGCATTTACATGCCTCTCTCACACCTGCTGCAGCCACTTTCACTGATTACAGTCGAAGCGCAGCGTTGCAGCAGTGGCTCTGCTACAACGACAGCAGTGCATGTAGATGCAACAGCCATTAGCTCCTCAAATCCTTGCTACTTTTTTGCTATATTTTGCTATTTTTTTGACTCCATGGGCCCTTCTGCTGAAGCCCAACTTTTCTACAATAAAGAAGCAGTTATCAACATCGGGAAAAGTTGTGTGGGGCTTGGACTGAATGCAGTAGACTGCGAGAGGATCTACACCAACGGCATTCGCCGAGTGGCCAATCAGACCAGAGCAGAGAAACGAAACCGAAAGCGCCGGACGAAGAGAGTGTGCAGAGCTGGCATCCGGGCGAGGAGAATAAAGTGGATGAGATGTGACTGAGACTCATTTAGCAACGGGAAATCAGAGACTGCTCTGCACACATCTTCACAGAGACATAGTTAACCCCTAACATCCCAGATCAGGCTGTTGCACCTCATGGGTGGACCTTGTTGGGAGCCATAATGACACAAGACTCTGCTGCAAATTCAAAAAAAGCTCTGCAGGAATTGAATGATGCCACCAGCAGCAACATGCCCGAGCAACCGGATGGGATCTTCATAGTAGCTGCTGATTTTAATCAACTCATCCTTCAACTTCAAAGCTGTAGCAGGATCAAGGACAAATGAAATTTTTGAAACAAAGTTTAAAAAACGACTTATAAATCAACCTTATACATTCTAACGGTCCGCATAGGTCAGGGCAATATGACTAAAAATGTAATCATGATAAAAAATATTCATATCAGTCAATATTGATAATTATCACACTAAAAAAGTCTAATCATGTTTTTGGAAGCCATCCTGTTTGACTTGGTAGAAAGCAGATGAGCTTCATGTGCATCTTTTGGTTGGTAATAAGTAAACATGTTTTTTACGAGTACAAACCTCAACTCCTCTATTACAGCAACAAAAAGTCTCCGCACCTGATCGGTTGAAATTTCAGGCCTCAAGGGAAGAACACAGGGCATTCAGCTGGGTGTGGACACTCAATTTGCACATTCACTGTGTGTTTACTTTTGACACCAGCTGCACGGAGAACAATGACACACACTTTTATAACAGCATTAAATACTCTTTAAACCACGTCTGGTGACCTGTGAAGTATTAGTGCCTAAGGCATTATACAATTCAACTTAAAATTTCTGTTGCTTTTTTTTTTTCAATGTACATGCTAATTCATAAATAGCAGTGCTGGTTTTTTTTAAAACTCTTTGTAAATTATGATGAGTTTATCAATAGTGAAAGAAAATCTATTGATTTACTAAAATCAAAATATGGATGTTTATAACTGCTCAAAAACTTTCAGATTTAAGTGAGGATAGTTTGAAGATAATTCTGTATATTTTCATACGCTGTTAAAATGAAATGAATGAGTATTAGTACCTTCCAAAGATATTTAAATATATACAGCATTCTGATATTTGGCAATATGTTCTGAAAATTAACTTTTATTACTTGTATCTAAAAAAAAGAAAACAGACCTTAAATTTGTGTCTTAATATTACAGTTACTTATTGTTATTTTATATTTATGGCAAATCCTTTTTTTAAAGATGCAGAAATTAAAGTGAAATCATTATAATAGTTATTATTATTAGTACTACTACTAGTCCACGTGTTACAGTGCAGTGCACTATTAACCCCTTGAAACCTGAGGAATTTTGCTTTAGTTCTTTCAAAACCATGGGAGGAAAGAAAAGAGCGATGAAAGACCAAATGACCCCAAAATTAGCTGGGAATTAGTAAAAAGCACAAGAAAATTAATTAAAATAAACTTTTAAAAAAAGAAAGAAAAAAACAAGGAAAGTCCCTGGAAGAGTGCTGAAAAGTTATAATATCATAAAACTTCAAATAAAAG
Organism: Plectropomus leopardus; assembly: GCF_026936395.1. Lineage (NCBI taxonomy): Eukaryota > Metazoa > Chordata > Actinopteri > Perciformes > Serranidae > Plectropomus > Plectropomus leopardus. Next base: position 2,271,462 of record NC_142193.1, read on the forward strand.
CAGAGTCCCTTTTACCAGTATGGTAAGGGGACACATTTTGATGGTCTGGTTACTATGCAGTTCATTTTATAGAAGTTCTTTGGATGTAGAAAACTGGTTGTTGGCTCCCTGCTGGAGATACCGTTGGATGCTGCATAGATCACACAAACAATATGTATATATGTTTAAAATTTAGTTAATATGGACATGCTTTACACATTGTTAGCTTGGTAAGACTCTCTACAATTCAATCATTCAGTTCATTTTACTGAAACAGTGAGCACCAAAGAAGACGCTATCATCGGCAGAGTAAACAAGAAAGACACAAATAGAAAAATACATTTCAAAAAGAGAGAGAGATTAGTGGATGCAGAAGACTAAAAACGCTCAAGAAAAACATCCAGTGAACTATAATTATCAACTACCATAATTATTTATTTTGAATTATTTAAAGAATTATTATAATGTATAAGCATTTTCAGGTCTTTTTTGTTGTTTTGTTTTACTTTTTGTGGATTTTTTTCTATGTTTCTTAACACATTTTCTTGCTAATTTCTTCATTTCTGCTTTTGTTGCTGATTACCTTCTTCACATGTTTTTGAAAAGAAAATCAAGCCAATTTGCCCAGGTTTCAAGTTCTGTGTGAAAGGAAATACAAGCCCATGCTGACACCTGTCCCAAATATAAACCTATTGAGTTCAACAATTTAAGCAAACAATAGCCAGGACAATGAATTCAAGTTTTACAGTGATTTTGGAACAAAATGTTGAATAAAAAAATATGATAAATATAAATAAAGATTTCCCTAGCCCTTTTATTTTTTCTTGAACATTTTTCCTTGCTTTTTTAAAATAATTTTCATAATCAACCTATTGTTCACTGTCGTTTTCCCCATTTTTTTTGAAAGAAATCACAGGTACTCAGTCAGGGTCCAAAGGTTTAAATAAAGGCGTCTGCAAGCAGCACAAGAAAAGTGATGTGGCTCCTGGTTTCAAAGGGTTAAAACGCATTAAGTTATAAATTAGTTATCAGGCGTATTTCACTCTATTATTCACAGTGATAATGTCTTATTTTATACAGGCTACGTGTCTGCATACAGGTGTCCCGGTGTGGACAGGAGGCTCTGGGGAGGATCCCGTGACTGTCAGTGTCCAGCAGCAGTCCATTAGCTGCTGTCTGTCTCCTGCTGTCTTGTCAGAACCGCACAGTCAGCACAGTCTCAGCAGGCACGGTAATGATAAGCGCGCTGCTACACCGTTTCTCTGATAACACACGTTTCATGGAGCTTTCTGCCAGCCCACCTGAGCTCTATAACACACACACACACACACACACACACACACACACACACAAACATACACACACAGCTAACCGAGCCGAGCCGAGCCAAGCTCTCCTCCTTACCGTCAGTGCGCACGGCGGACAGCCGGCCCGGTGTGCTGCTGGCGCGCGGACAGAGCGTGTGTCAGGGGGACCAGTGCAGCGTCCCTTCACGTGTCTTCAGGAGAACTTGCTGGGAAATTAATGTGACACGTATTTGCTGCTCTGACTTCTGTGTTCCGGAGACTGAACCGGACAGTTTACTTCCTGGATTGGCGCGCGACGTGCGTTCCACGCTGGCAGCGTCGACGTCACGCTCAGCCACAGCACGGCCAATCAGGAAGCAGGGGGCAGCTGACGACGACTGAGGTTTTTTTTTTTTTTTTTAAATGCCAGTGAACACAACCTCAGGAAGAGCCCACTGCCTCGTCGTGAAGATAACAAATAGCTTCATAAAGCCTAAATTATGCTGACATTAAAGATAAGGGAGTTAATAATATGTTATATAATAATATGATTAACAAATATTGGTTGATCAAGCAAAATTACTTTACATTTATTTTCCTCATTGGCAAAACTTATGTGTTTTCAGGAACATACGGTTAATAAACTGAAAAACAGTAACACTAGATATTTCCTGCAATGTAACAGACATGGACAAAGAATCATGAAGTTGGCAGCGAGGGCCGCTGTATATACTTTTTCATATAAAGCTGAAACTGTTGCATTTGTGTCAAGTTGTATGTGTTTTTTTGTTTTTCTATTAACGCATATGATACGATAAGTGGTTGGCCCGGAGTTATTTACACATTATCTAATCTGGCCCCCATTCAAAAAAGTTTGGACACCCCTGCCTTAGGGCCCTTGTTTTAATATAATATGCACGTAAAAAATGTTGTGCATTAATGTTATTTTCTATTGTTATTGAAATAATTTTGTAACCATCGTCAATCCTAATCATAAATATCAAATATTAATTAATTTTCCGAATTTTAACCCTTTAAATGCCAGGTCTTTGTCATGATAGATTATATATATGAAGATATATATGTATGTATGCACACACACACACACACACACACACACACACACACACACATATATATATATATATATATATATATAGCTTATATACAGTCAATGGTTATTAGATAAGAAAACACACTCACAAAAATGAATTATTATAATTTTTTTAATTAATTGGTATTATTAGTTTTCTGTTTTGTTTTGATTTGTTTTGGAGTTTTTTAATGATCGCAGCCTGGGATATGTCAATGATTTGCAGCAACACTGATTGTAACAGCACACCTAATGGAAGTAACATGTATTTTCTCCATACGCAGAATATGGTAAAAAATGCATAATAATGTGGAAAATAGTAAAATATTATAAATATTGTTATTATTTTTTGGGTGGAATTTTTTTTAGGATTTTAAGATACATTTGATTCCTGTCCCCATCCACAACAGTACATTGCTTAGCTTTTGTGTCAGACTCCAGCCTGCTTTTCCAAACTGTGCCAACTGACATCTATTGTATGTACTACACTGACTATGGATAAGTACACCATACAACCCCACTTTAAAAATTCAAAATATCCCTTTAACTAAAAATTGAAAAACTGTTGCAAACTGTGAAATCAGTGTCCAAAAATATTTTCAAATACTTAATACAGATGCAGGAGCTACACAGAGAACATGAAGGCAGCAAGACTTCATTTATTTTTCAGCATGTTTCTTTAAAAACTGTACTTTCTTAATTATGGACAACTGTTTTTTTATAAATGTATTTTCAAGAGGGCATCACAAAGTGATTTGATTGAGTTCACCAGAGTAACTGCATCCAAAAACAGGTGACTACACAAACATGACTGTGCCTGTCTGAGAGCAGGTCCCACCCCAAACCCAAACTCATACCTGCTCATTGTCAAACATGGCAGGTGTGCCAGCCCAACAGGTGACTCTGAACAAACAAGTCAGTCAGTGATCCTCCCGATACAGCTGTGGGATCACATACTGTGTGGTGAGACATACACACTTTTTGTGAGCTCACAGTAGATTATATTAGGTTGTGTAATCTTAACAACTTCCCTGTGTGTTTTAGGGCAGCCTTAAAAGCTGCATGTTAATTGTAAATTTTAAGGTTGAAGTCAGTGGCCCAATTTACATGTGTGACTTCAGTTCTTGACAAGCTGAAAAGTTCAGCCTCACTGCAGAGCTGCTTTCATTGTGTGATGTGTGTAGGCTCTTATTTGTTTCTCAGTTTTATAAATTGAATACATAAATCATTGCATTGCGTTGATGGATGTTTATTTTGAGCATTAACAATGTGCATCCTAAAAACACACTGCAAACATCACGTGGTGACCATTTATTCGTCTCATTTCCTGTTTCTTTTTCTTATCACTCTGGCACATCAGCAGCTGCTCATATACATTTTTTCCCCACATTTTTCTCTTTATTTTTTTATCAACACTTTCTTCACTCCCCTGTGAACAGCTAAAGAGACATGTATTTTTCTCAGGAGCTGATTGAGCCCAAAACCAGAGCTAAAGCAAGAGGGAATATTGAACTGACAGTCATCAGTTGGATACAAACATGTCTCCAAATTAATTCTGACATTGCTGTATTTGCTAAGTAGGTAATAACTGTATTGGCAAACAAGTTCAGTATGACTTTATTAGGTGACAACATGTCAATGTCGTGTTTACAGCTTGTCGAAAAGAAAAATAAATGTCCCAAGTGGCCAAATAATGAATGAATTTTTAAAGAAGGCCGTGCAAAAATATATAACATGTGGATGCTGTAGTTGTATAGAAGGAAACACCTGTATAATCCTGACGCATCAGTCACATTTAGAGCCCTCGTCTTATGTCGCAGACTGAACTCCATCAGTGAGACATGTAGAGTGCACATTCACATTCAACTGACACGACTGGTTTATCAAAACTAAAAAATCTCTTTTTGTTATCAAACTCTCTGCAGCAGTTCTGTTTTTTGGGTTGAAAATACCTCATAAATGAAAGGCCATACTGTTGTCACACACTGAAGCTCCACGTTCACAGATGGCTTGGAAACATGCACTCATGCTTTACAAATACTCTATGTCATGCTTGCAAGGCCCCGGTGGAAACAAGCATTGGTCATTTCAAGTAAGCTTGCAAGGAAAAAAATAACTCTTCAGGGAATCAGGCATTCATTAGCATAATAATATAGATATATGTCTCTGTCTACTGTACAAATAATGACATTCAAAGTCTATGGGAGTGTATCACCACTCCCTTCACATGCTGCTGCTTCAAAATTGCACCAGAAAACTACTGTGGAATGCTTTTGTACAGTTCATGTTCAAGTTATACCTATATATGATTTTAAAAATCATGCACAGACACACTCTCAATCATTTTCCCATTGTTTTTAAATTTGCTGTTTGCTCCATATTCTGACTTTTGCACCTACGGTTCTGGCTGAAGGCTGAAGCTCCAGTTCAGGGAACAAGGTACAGAAAATAGTTTAATATACCTTCAGTTTATAAAATATGTTTCAAGAGAGAAGATCTGATGGTTTGGAATATTTAGGATGACTTATCATCTGCCTCCAAAAACACCATCATGCTCAAACAACATACTGGCCACTAGTTTGATGGCAGAAAACAGGTGGACACAGCCAATATGGCAGCAGCAGCAGCAGCAGTATGTGTTTACTCCGGCTTTAATCTGCGCTCTGGACAGACTCTGAACAGACTCATAATCTCAATTCATATTGATACCATATGACAGAAATATTAGAAATTCACTGTGGCAATGTGGCAGGGAACTCTACTTGCTATGCTTGGCGGTCACTTTTGCAAAATGACAGGAGGCCAGGGGCCGGTCACAGCAGCCCCATTCATGTTTCTAGAGCATTTCTAGGAATTTTTTTTTGATAAATAAGCTGTATTTTGTTGCTGCTTCATGAGCTCTGGTACCTAAAATAACAAAAATAATTCCCAGTGTGAATTGCTTTATTTTTATCATTAATTGGAAATTGTTTTGGGGCCATTTAGCATCCTATGGAGGCCAGATTTGGCCATAAGTTGAGTATCACTGCTAGATGGTATGATAAATAACAATTAAGCTAAAGTTTAGCATAAACGTTCATGAGTACCTTAGAAGTATTAGTTTGGACAAAATACTCCCACAGTCCGAGAAATGATTTTGTCTATTTTGTCAGGTTTACATATGTGTATGTGTGTAAAAAGGGCGACTGTTTCAAAGCACTTCAATGATGTCAATGGATGTACATTTCTTTCTTGGTTTGGTAATTCTGTATTTCTACAGGGTAAACTGTCTGGGCTTCACTGCTGTTGAGATGAAAAGTTCTCTGAAGAGGCAAAACTGATTTACTAGGAGTTTCTTCTTCAGACAACTTATGAAGCTGCTGATGGGAACTCCTTCTTGTTTGTGATTTGGCTCGAATAACTCTGTAGCCCTCTTCACTATCTCAAACTTTTTACCAACTGGGTTTTTAGTGATAAATACAATTGGAATTACTCAGGAATCTCCCTGTTCCTGCCATCTACTAGCTAGAATCTCATGATGCAGCTGAACAGAGTGGGTTGTAGCTTTAAAGGGTGAACAAAAAGGTAATATGTTAACACTATGTTAATATGCCAGAAAAATTAAACATCGTAGCTGGTGCTGCTCCAAGACCCTTTATATTAACTTCTATGTTCACTGCTGGTGAAGAGATGTTGCCTGAGTCCAGAACTTTGGATCTGCCCATTCCACCAAATTATAGTTGACTGATCTGTCTGGCATTGTGACATGACACAGTGATTTCTCACTTAAAACAAACAAAAACTTACTACAGGGGACTTACACTTGGCCAATTGGACAGGGTTAATGTCGTTGTCATGCCCATCTTAACATCATTAATTCGTTATTACTCTACTTTGTTACACTCTTAAAACCCCAACAAAACATGTATGTTGCCATGGCTGCACATCAGTGTGGACTTAAAATGATTGATTCAGGTGAATACTTTGGTCTCCAGTGATTGTTTGAGGGAAAATTGAATCCCCCTCCCCCATGGAAATTTGTTAGGGTCGAAACACACCACACTGACATCCAATAGCTCGGGGCAACGAAGACTGATTACTGCAACTCCTGTGTCTCAGCCAGAAAGTTGCGTTGAACAAACTGCAATAACTACTGCCGAAGGTAAACTCCAATGCAAATTCAATATGCTGAATCAGCCGAAAAACACCTACAAGGGCCGACTAGTGCCAATGCTTGACACACTGCAAACATTGTCAGACAGTGGACTGTCAGCTTGGTGTGTCAGGGCCCTAAGAGTAGACCCAATGTCAGACTAAAGATGGAAACAGAGTGATTTGAATTCTGTCTGCTATCAGGCAAGAGGAGTATAATTCAGGGAATGGCATGGTTTCTGTGGCTGCCATGGTTAAAATGCAAGCCATGGAGGCAATTTAAGAAAGCAATTGTCAGACATTTAGCCTGTAGCTGTTTTCAGCAGCAGCTCTGTTTGACGATCCCACCAACGTCAGTTCACGCTGGGAACAAGCCGAGGCAGTGACTTTAACCACTAACTGTCTGAAAGTACCTGTGGACCAAAAATGTCTCAAAGTGACGAATGACATTAGACGGGTTTCCATTACAGATTTGAGCAAAACTTAAGTGATATTTCAGAAATGTGAATAAAACGCAATCGTGAGATGACTGTGTTTCCACTGAGTGATGTTCTGCGACTTCTCTGACGATAACATTCCAAAAAGCATGGTGATGGATGCTGAAAACATTAGCAGCTTTATTTCTTTTACAGCCACCACACTAGCCATCATTATTTCCAATCCAAGGCCACGTAGGCCTGTTATGGAGCCAAAATGGAAAGGCAAGCCCCTAATATGTGGGAGTGGCCACATATGAGGGAATTCTTTGAGGTGATAGTCCACGATTTCACAGAGGAATTGTGGATTCAAAACTTCCAGATGATCCGCTCAACTTTTGAAGAGTAATGTGATGCAATAACAGCTCTTGTAGCTCCTGTTGAATTGTGCCCAAGAGAGCGAGTTCCTACTGACAAGCACGTAGCCATAGCATCATGTGACCTTGAATCATCTGAAATACCACCTCATGCGCGTGTAAAAAATATTTTGCGCCTACTAATATTTTTCAACTTTCTCCTAAATAAGCAAGTTAGAAGCTACCCTTAGCATTAAAGTCCTTCTTTCAGCGTCCTACTCTGAATGATGGATTCCTACATGAACACATTTTGTGCCAAAATTCAAACAGTTTTGATCACTTTAAATGACAGCTTCTCTGCATGTTTTAGCCTATGCTCTTTTCATTGGATGGAAATGGACAGGCCTCTTTTGGAAACAGGTGACATTATGTTCTTCTGAGCATTGATCGTCTTTTAAACCAAGAGGTGATGACAGTTTGTGGGTTTGCTCATGTAGTTTAGTTTTTAACTGTTAAACTTTACTAATGCAAAGGGTCACTTTTGCTGCAACGCAATGTGATGTCATCCAGCAGTTCACTGCTTCAGCCAACATAAGCAGCAGATTACTTTGTGATGGAGCAATTCTGCTTTTTACCATGGTATTTCAGAAGTCATATGACCTGTCATAGGTAGTATTTCAGAACATGAGGTGACCCTGAACGTTCTCAGTCAAATCAAACAACTTGCATACTTACAATAAGGTGGAAATAGATAAACTTTTTGTCTTTACTTATCATTATGAAGTAAATATTGCAAAATTGCGAAATGTAGTGGCTAAAAGAGTTCCCTATTAGCGCCACTTTCACTATGCAATGCAAAAAAAAAGGCTCAATTTACGACACAAAGCAAGTGCGTCAACCATTTCACAAACAAACAGGAAGAGGATAGCACTTTTGTTTTCCCCAATATCTATCAGCAGCTTTCCTCAGTTACCAACACAGCCTCTAGCAGCAGCTGTAGGCTGAGAAAAAAGAAAAGTAATTCACTGGGCCGACTACCAGCAACTTTTAAGGTGGAACATATACAACTTAATGCATGAGATGACCACGTGAATCCATCAACACACCTTAAATGTTAATATGACAGCTTTGACCACTCTTTTATTGTCGCCCTTGGATGACAGACACTTTGAGTGATGAGTGGATCTTCAATTGTTTAAAAAAAATTATGTTAATTGCGACTGGATTATGTGAATTGCATATATTCTAATCCTCACTTGGAGAAAAACACTCAGCGGAGCATTGCTCTTGTGCACTTAGACAGCACTAAATCCCTGCTCTTGCCTGACACGGAGACAATGCACAAACCAGCCTTTTGTGAATATCACATAAAGAGAGACTCTCACTTCTGCCTGCTCTTTTTTGTTCTGAAAATGTTGGTGTGCAGCCCCGTTTTGTGGACGATAAACAGGATGCAGACAACCCACATGTAAGAGTGCTGTCTGTCGTGGAAAGGCTCCACAGATCTAGGGTCTAGGTACATATCTGTAAGGGTTACTTTGGTTCAAAAGGTTCAATTCTGAAAACTTCTGATGGAAACGCAGCTTTTGCAACAGCAACACCAACACTAACACTTGGAAACAGTGTAGGTGGAAGTGGGTTGTTGGATGGGGGAGTTGAAAAGTTGTCTGTTTTCACTTTAAAATATCTTTGTTGTTGGACTGTGTGCTTTGCACCAAGTCAAGTCAATGGGAATGAATGCATTTCCTGTTTGTATGTGGCATAAAGGTTTCAGAGAGGACAAATATTTACCTCATTCTCTTCTTCAAAATCCATAAATGAATATAATTTACCTGTAAACTATCTGCAAGCTACACAAGCTTGAATCTGTCTGGATATAGCAGGACCATCTCAAATGGATCTTTTCATCTCTCCTCTTCCCAGACTTCCTTTCTTTTCTGTCAGTGTCTGAGGAGCTGCATCATCACTGCTCCTGTTCTCACAAGCATAATGAAGCCGCTGCTTTTTCTGTCCTTTTTGTCATGACACCTTTGTCTTTGTCTCAGTCTAGTAACACACCCCGAGAACTTTCTTCATGTGCTCATACACCACATAGGAGATGCTGACAGCTGGGATGACTTTGAGGAAGTTGGGAGTGATGCCTCGATACAGGCCCGGTACGCCTTCATGAGATATGATGTATTTGAACTGTCCCACCATGGTCAGTTTGGGTTTACCCTCAGTTATGGCTGCAAGAAGAAGAATGATGGTTATTGCTGGATTATTGATCAGTGTGTTTAGAATGTGTCTGAATCTGATGTATATCTCACCTTGTGCCTGCATACGTGTCCGAATGAGGGCGAGGGGATAGGACGCCAGCTGGCCGCAGGTGCTGGAGATGGTACCACAGCCCAGCAGGACCAACACTCCTGGATCTGCTGAATCTACACAGTACCTTTGGAGCCAGGCGTTCTTCAGAGTCTGAGCAGTGAGCAGTTAGAAGGAGAAGAGAAGGGTGTAAGAGGAAAAAAAAATAAGTAAGCAAATTAAATTCATTCACTTAAAAATGCAGTGGTATAAAAATGCATTTAGAGAGATTCAAAAAGACACGCACATCCCAACAACCCAAATGTGAAAAAACAGAGGTTCGCACACTGGGGAGTTCCCCTTAAAGGATTTTATTCTGCGAAAATAAGTAACATTTCAAGCTAAAAAACGTTTTTGCTCAAACTCATAAGCTGTGTGGTTGACTGTGCTGCTGTTCATTGTGATTGATCACAGGATTCCCTTCTGTCTCCTAGTAAAGATACATTTGAAGCATAAGGCTGGTGATATTCAGTTAACAAACAAATGCCATCAAAAGACCCAAACCAACAATGGAGAATCCCACTTAGATATATATTGTGTGTATCCAAAGCCTGAAATATATTTGATCCCTCTGTGACACAGAGCTCCATTTATATTTAGCCAGTTCATGAGTCTTATGCCTACAACATTTCAGAAGTCTGACACCCTCTCACATCTAAAGACAACTTGAGCTTTTTGTCTCACACTTTAACAATTTTCAAAGACTGCCTGACTGTAACTAGATTTCTTTTGAGGTTATTCCCAATCTGCTACTGGTAGAAAATATTACACCTAACTCCCTTTAAGAAATGTAACATGTTAACAGTTCCTTACATGTCTGCAAAAATACATAACTCACGATAAAATGTGTCATATGATGACAGTATTATTGTTCATTTGACATCAATATAATCTGTAAATATAAACTGTATTATTTTACAAACTTCACATTTTTGGACTTTTTTTCAACTGGTTAGTTGTGGTGTTTTAGTGGGAGGGGAACATGGGAATGAGAGGTGAAGGCTGGCAATAATCCATGAAGCATCTAGGTGGATTTACTCATTTGAAATCTGTTCATGTCTGCACATGTCTAGTGCAAATTATTCCTCTTCTGGTGTTTTCCTAAACAGCTTAAGGTACATTACCACCTCTCTGTGGACTGGAGTAGAGCTGAACCTGATGGCCCAGGAAAACCAAAATGGATTATAATCAGATTTGTGATCTGGTGTAGGCATAAACTGTATATGTGATTAAGTGTATTTTTAAGTGTATTCAGATATGAGATACTTGAACTGATAAATGCACAAACATGGCCATAAACTCTAAAAGTTGTCGTCCTTACCTCATGTTTGAGTAATATTTGCTAAAATCTACAGCGACCAGCTGTTTTAGAAAATAACTGAGGTTTTAAAATATGAAACTATATGATAAGGATGTACGTCTTCAGTGGGAACCAGTTTACTTGGGTCTGAGAGCCACAGACAGAGCGGGGAAGACCAAAATAATCGATAGATGAACTAATACATACACACACTTTTAAAGTAAATTAAAATAAAAAAATGGAATAATGTGTTCCTACTTGAGAGGTAGTGATTTTTTTACTATATCAGCAACCTAATTACCAGTCAGTTAGACATTATCGTGTTTCCACGATAACTATTAAAGGTGCGTTTCCACCATAGTTCACTTATTGTGGTAGAGTGGCTTTATTACAATACATTACATGCATAAATATACATACTTACCTCATACACAGCTAAGTCGATGCCAGCGTATGGGATGATACCCAGTGTGTTGGGCAGGTAGCCTCTGTAGAAAGCCCGGACTCCCTCCGTCTTCAGGATCTGTCTGGCACAATCAGCCATACCTGAGTACTGTCCTGTCTTCCTCAATGTAAGACGAGTCTTCAGCACCTACCCAGCAGAGGGGGACAGGGGAAGGCTGAAGAAGGTACAAGAGTGTAGACAGATAGGAACTAGAGAATATTCTTCAATTAGACATTGGAGGAGGAGATAGAACTACTTTTAGTTGGGGCTGGGCGATAAATTGATTTTATCGATTAATTTGAATTGTGGTTTAGGACAATTTTTAAAATGAAACTCTTGATTTTCTCTTTAACTTCCTCCATCACTCTCTTTGGGCTATGCTGTAATGGCCAATAAACTATTTTGAAACTATTAAACTATTAAATTTTTTATTTTTTGCTTATTTTCAGGTAGTTTTCTTTAATTAATAATTTCTTGCTGATCTTTGAGCTATGTCTAATTAACTTTCTTTTTGCCTTGTATTTGAAGGAAACCAAACCAAAGTGTTCAGGCTTCAAAGGGTTAAAGGAGCTTGTCTGAAACAGAACTTGATTTGCATTCACGTAAAACTGAGTGCAATAAGCTCCAGAGACAGTGGCAGGAAATTTGCAAATTGGCCTTTGAGCACTATCTTCATACCAACCTTCCAATTACACAAATATCAGACTGACCTCCATGGGGTAGATGATGGTCTGGGCGGTAGCTCCTGCCAGAGAGCCAGCGATGAACCTCTCTTGTACCCTTAAACCGCCCCCCTCTCTGCTCCCTCGGATCAGCCACTTGATCTAGAGTAAGAGACAGAACACGAGTAGGGAAAGGCAGAGAGCCATGGAAGATGATGAGAGGGCACAGAGGAGTGGTAGAGATGATGCACCATGACACAAAGGACGTGCAAAGATAAGCAAAGAATGTGATTATCTTATGTATTGTATTATGAATGAAAAAGGATGAGTGAAGGTGAAACTGGAGAGCACTGACCTGTTCGTAGGCCATAAACTTAATGGCAGATTCAGGGGCTATCTTAAGGACGTTGATGCCATTTCCCCTCCAGAGTGAGAAGACGCCTCCCTCCTTGACCATCCCCCTCAGCCCAGACCACAGATTCATCCCCCGAGATGTGGAGCCGTGTACCTGGACACACAAACACTGCCGGCTCACTCACTTTACTACAGCCTGTGCTGTCTGTAAATAAAGAGAATTCCCTAAATCTAACCTGGGTAGGTTAGGTACAGGACATAAAACAGTATACTACTGATCATTTAAGTGTCCAGCAGACACAGAGCAACATTCTTATTCATATGGAGTTGTGTTTGTGTCCACCTGGTGAATGCAAGTCTGATATTCACTCTATTTTGTCTAATTTTGATCTCTACCAAAAACTATCCGTCTCTTTAGCTGCCAAGTGCTACACTGTTCACCAGCTAGTCTCTAACTGTCTATTTGCTGTGCAGCAGGCTGTGTACAATGGGTTTATTTAAATTTTACACTGAAAATAGCTGCCTGTTGCTTTGGACAATGAGCATGTATGGGTCCAACAAACCCCAGACTTTCACCTGGGAGGACAGTGTTCACTTTCAATATGAATGTCGAGCCAAACCAGGATTTTTTTCACATCATGGGGTGTTTTAGCATTTTATAAGTTTATTTTGAAAAAGACTGTTTGCATCTAACACGCAGAAACTGTGTATTCACTGCAAAATGTAAGTGTATTTTGAAAAGCCACAATGCATGGAACAGGTACAAATTGGCATGCTGTCCTGGATATCTTGGTTTAACCTGTCAGGAACCACTTTGGAATATTTCACTGGCTCTGACAAAAAACTGACAAAAAATGACCATAATAAATCAGTAGGAGGTTTCAGAGTGCTGCTGATCAATGCCATCATTTCTCTGTTTGATGGCTGCTGACATTTCAAGCTTTCACCACAGGCAGGGAGCCAACTTGTTGTGTGTTTTAGCTAGTAATGCTCCAACCACCCACCTCAGCTACCCACCATGTGCTGTGTTTCATCTCTGTCAGTGAATGTCAGTGCAGCATTTGAGGGATAGAGTGAGCTTCAGAGTCTGAGACCTTGACAGACCACCATAGGTAGATGTCTCCAGAACACTGCATCTGACACCATGCTGGTTATTTCTCACTTTTCCACAAAAATAAAAAGCATGATTGATCTGTGAATGAAGGACATGCTGAAGGTGTGGTAACCTAGTTAGATGGTAAGCTTGGAAAATGTCATTCTAATCTTCCTACAAGCTGCCAATTTTGCAGTTTAACTGTGTGTGAGTTTGGGGATTATTCAACATTTCCTTTGATATTTTTCTGATACATTTCTTAATTCATTATTACACACAATGTATAATATATAGTTTGTATTACAAGGCTTAAAACGTTCCTCCATCCCTGATTTTTCGACTCAACAAGATGTAGCAGGATTTAAGTAAAAGGAGAGGAAATTTTAATTTAGTTTTTTAAATATAGTTTAAAAAATGACCAATAAATTTACCTTGTGCCTTTAGCAATGAGTAACATGTAAGATGCTATATGAACAAATTGTCTTTTGTTTTGCTCATATGTTTTTTCGTTTTGCTTTTCTGTTAGGCAAGAGAACATTTTATAAGTGATCCACACATCTTGATTTCACCGGCCACAAATTGTTGCCCAGTGCAGGAAAAAGAAAGCATGTATGCATGTAGATCATTTAATCAATTTTAGATCATGTTTTAGAGTAATTACAATAACTGGATTATAAAATTTCAGGGCTTAAGAAATGCTGCTATACTTGGTGCATTGATCCCAGTTACTGTAATTTCAGTTACTGTGCATCACTCTGCTTACCAGAGCTGGAATGTAACTAAGTACACTGACTCAAGTACTGTGCTTAAGTACCAATCTGAGGAACTTTTTTGTTACTTGAGTATTTTAATCTCATTAAACTTTCCACTTACCAAACTTACCACACTTCAGAAGGAAATATTATAGTTTTTACTCTACTACTATTATTCAGTAACTACTTTTCAAATTAAGATTTTTGCATACAAATCCAAAAGAAATATACAAGTGCAGCTGAAACAATAAGTGGATTAATTAGAATATTAAATGGCAACTATTTTTTATCATCTGTAAGTAATTTTTCCAACTTCTCATATAGACTGTACGTATGAGGACTTGTTGATTTTCCCTTTAATTATTTCAATTATTTTTATTCAATACATCTGTTTAAACACTTTTGCATGCATTCTTTTACTTTTAATGCTTCAATACATTTCCCTGAAATCACATCTACTTTTTTAATTTAAGTATATTATACAGTCAGACTACATCAATTTCACTCCTGTCGAAGTTCTTCCTACAGCCTTTTTTGGTGTCATGTCTCCAGTCTTGTTCATGTGCCTGAGTCTTTGCACACCGCACTAAACCTGCCGTTATATAGTGTTTAGGGGGTGTTACCTGTGCTAACAGTTGACTTATGATCAGTGGTATTCATCATAAAGCACACCTGGTCAGAGCAGATTTGGATGGTTAAGAACATTTGGTGCATCTGGAGTTGACTTCTGTTATATTTGCTTTTAGCAGAAAAATTAAGAGAAAATATGGGAGAAATTTACGAGAATGTTGTTGCATGAGGCGTGTGTTTCAGTGCGATCGTTAGTGAAATAAGCCACCTGCAGGAAGACTTTGAGACGGTCCAGGGGAGCAGTTCCTGTCCGAGACACGGCCCCAGCCATCGCTCCGGCAACCAGCTGCCTCCACACCAAACCTGATCGCCGCTCCCGCTCTGAGAACTCATCTGGCACCGTCAAATGTTCCCCAATGTCAAACATCTACAACAACATGACACATTTATCTGGAGCTGTTTTCCAGGGGAGGTTATCCGCAAGTCTCATTGTTGTGAAATTGGTAAAGGTTTCTCTTAATGAAAATAATTCATAATACAGTTTTGATTCATCTTTCTCAGTGTCATCTGACATATGTAGCACATCACAATACAGAGGTAGGACCAAGTCCTTGTTCTGCATGTCACAAATAAGTCTCAAGTCTTTGCACTCAGGTCTCATGTCAAAACAGGCAAATACTGAGTCAAGCCCCATGTCAAGACAGGTAGTCTTGACTTATGACTTGACTGAAGTTTTTGTACTTGGCCACAAACACCTCAAAAACTCTTTTTCTAAAGATATAATTTCTATTGATGGCATTGCCTTGGCCTCTAATACAACTGTAAGGAACTTTGGAGTTATATTCGATCAAGATTTATCTTTTGCCTCCCATATAAAACAAACTTCAAGGACTGCTTTCTTTCACTTGAGTAACATTGCAAAAATTAGGCATATCCTGTCTCAAACAGACATGGAAAAATTAGTGCACGCATTTGTTACTTCTAGGCTGGATTACTGCGACTCCCTGTTATCTGGTTGACCCAACAAGTCTGTAGTCTCTCCAACTGGTGCAGAATGCTGCTGCACGTGTACTACACGTGTGGATCATATTTCTCCTGTTTTTGCTTCCTTATACTAGCTCCCTGTGAAATCCAGAATTGAATTTAAAATCCTCCTCTTTATCTACAAAGCTCTGAATGGTCAGGCTCTGTCTTATCTGTCGCAGCTCATAGTTCCCTACCAACCCTCAAGTTCACTCTGCTCTGAAAACACAGGGTTACTTGTGGTTCCTAGAGGCTCCAAAAGTAGGATGGGAGCCAGAGCCTTCAGTTACCACGCTCCTCTCTTATGGAACCATCTTCCAGTTTCGGTCGGGGAGGCAGACACCGTCTCCACTTTTAAAGGTAGACTTAAGACTCTCATCTTTGATGAAGCTTACAATTAGGGCTGGCTTGGGTTGCCTGGACCAGTCCCTAACCAGGCTGACATAGGTTTAGTCTGCTGGGGGACTCTCTATGATACACTCAGCTCCTCTTTCCTTCTATTGTTCCCTCCGTCTGCAAACGCTCATGTCTTTTTACAGCATTACAGCAACTCGGCTTCTTCTCCAGAGCATTTGTGCTCCCTTGTTTCGTAGTTTTCCAGATCTTGGCTCTTGGATTGTGGTGATGGCTGTGCTGATGCTGTGTTCCCGCCTTTGGCTGTGCTCGTGCTGTGACTGCACTGATGCTGTACCTCCGGCTCACCTGGATTTGGATCTTGGTTGTGCTGTTGCTGTGGCTCTAACAGGAGGTGCCCAGGAGGCTCCTGATCAGATGCCCGAACTACCTCAACTGGCCCCTTTCTCTGCAAAGGAGCAGCGACTCTACTCTGAGCTCCCTCCAGATGTCAGGGCTCCTCGCCCTATCTCTAAGGCCCAGACACCCTGCGGAGGAAATTAATTTCAGGGGCTTGTATATGCGATTTTCTTCAGTCTCTACGCAAAACTCATGACCACAGGTGAGGGTTTGGACATAGATGAACCGGTAAATCAAAAGCTTTGCCATTTGGCTCAGCTCCTTCTTCATCACAATCCATCTCACACTCCATTCTACCCTCACTTGTATATATTTTGTGTACAAGCAAAATTATCTTTAATGTCATTTTTTCCAATTGGCACTAACTAACGTAACATTAGTTCTTCATGGTTCTCTCCTGCAGCCTGACTTGATGCAAACAACAAAGTGAACAAAGTGGATCTGGATCTTAATGTAAGTTAATTCAGGAAATGAAGGCAACTAAATTGATTTGTGATACACTTTTTAAATAACATACTTTTTAATCTTTGGGTATCAAGTATTCATTGGTGAGAAAGTCCAAGTGGAGGCGCAAGTCTTTTTTGATTTTGTTGAGTCTAAAGTCATCCAATTTGTGACTCGAGTCCTCACCTCTGTTAAAGATCAGACTATCTATATGTAAGGATGTAAAGAATGTATATACTGTCAGCATTATTATCTGGATCATTTCTATGATTGGAACTTGGTGACTCACGTGGGAGTGTTTCCAGTGGTGGACGATCTCCTCCATGTTGTGGAAAGGGTTGAACAAGAAGTGATCACGCCATTCAATCCAGTTTATGGTCATAGTGCCATCCCTGTCCATGCTGGGGGAGAGAGTTACAGGACAGCTATACAACTGGAACAGCACAGTGTCATCAGCAGATTACTTATGGTTTCTTACATCTCAGTTTAACCCTTTAAGCCCCGCATTAATATTGCACACACTCTTATCACTCTGCGCACAAAATGCACTTTTCAAAATCAAGCCTTAAAAATATTATACATTAATATTTTTTCTGCTTTCATTGAGTGAATTTTTTTAACCAACATTAGTGCTAATCATAAATATCTAATATTCATTAACCTTCAAAATTTAATCCTTTAAATGCCAAGTTTTTGTCATGATGCCACGATTTTTTAGATGAAAAAAATAAAACACAAAAAATAAATAATTTTCAATTTTTAAGTAGATTTTTTTAATGATCACAGCCTGGAATACGTTAATGATTACCAGAAGCAATGCTGTTTGTGACAGTGCACCTAGTGGAAATAGCATTTAATTTCTCCATTTCCCCACCGCAAAAATCGCTACTTCGCAGATTTTGGCCCTCAATGACATCACCCTCGCAAAATGGCAACACCTGTATCTTAGATACTTTGACCTCACTTCAGCATAGCGGGAGGGGGGGGGGGGTATATCTTTATATACAGTATATGGTTTATACTCAATGCTCTTTAGAAGAATGCCTTTATGTGCAGGTGCATGGTGTTCTTCTATGGTGTGTCATTACAAAGTTACACCAAATCTTGAAAAAACGTTGTCCTCGGCTCCTTATACTGCTGATGCCGCTTGTTACCTGTTATGCCTTAAAGTTCTCTGACCGAAAGCTTGCACATTAAACATAATTTTTGCATGGGTTTGAGTGTGCAGGTGTGCTTTTTTTCCCTGTTGATTACAAAGACTGCCAACTACTGGCCTGGCATAGATACTACAGCGTTTTTAGTTGTTTTTGTCTGTGTGCATGACGATCGTTTTCACAAAGGAAATACTCTTCTGTTTTTAGTAGGGCCATCGTCATCTAATTGTGGCCTAAGAGGGCTCTAATATTTCCCTAAACAGTTAAAGACAACCTGCTGTAATTTTAAATATAAATGATGAAAAAGTTTTAAAAATATTTTAGGAAAGTTTTTTATTTTCTATATGTTATGATGCTCTCTCTCTCTCTCTCTCTCTCTCTCTCTTTTTCTCTCTCTCTCTCTCACACACACACACACACACACACACACACACACATTGTACCTCTGCAGTATCCTGGAGGCCTGCTCCGTGGTGACCTCCACACCAAGCTTGTGCAGTGAGTGCTGGATCTCTCCGACATCAATTTGACCTACAAGACAGAACAGAAAGTGTTAACATGTCTGCTTGTTCAGTCAGTAATATTAAATGTTCACGTGCATCAACAAAAAACAAGCTGTGGGAAGTGACAGAGAACTAGGGTAACGGGCATTTTTTAACCTGGACCCGCATTTGTGTTTTATTGACGCTTCGAAAATATTGTTTAACGTTTCACAAATCTATAATGGAAAGCTGGCTAGTGACAAAAACGAGACTTTTTGGTGGATGTACACTGTCTGTGATCAATGCCCTGCAAGGATTCTATTACAGCCTGCTTTGATGCTGCTGGCTGCAGCTGTCTTGCTCAATATTGGAATGATTAAAAAAAACGTTTTTCCTATTAATCACTTAAACACAGAAACATGGAAAAATCCAGGTTAGAAAATACGCAAGTAACCCTTTAATTGTGTGTGTGTGTGTGTGTGTGTGTGTGTGTGTGTGTGTGTGTGTGTGTGTGTGTGTTTAGCATGCCCACACCATCATTGTTGCGGTCCAGACTGTTGAAGATGTGCCACAGCCTCTTCTCATGAGCCCACAGGTACTGGGAAAACTCCTGGAAGTCCAGCAGACCATCATGGTTGATGTCGCTCTCGAGGACTATCTGTGGGGACAGAGGGAGACCGTCAGCCAGTCAGCAGGTAGTATAAACGGGTGGAGAGAGGATGGAAGCAGGTAGAGATAGTGTAGTTAGAGGAGGACACAAGAGGGTGTAGACGCCACAGAAGTGTCGGGGTCGGGGGTGTATAGAAAGTGCAACAGAGACACAAGTGAAGAGAGAAGAGGAAAGGCCGTGAGATTCTGTGCTCCCAGTGAAAGTCGAGGAGTAAACCACATCTTACCTGGCTGCAAACATAGTTTCTCCTCTCTTGATTTGGACAGAGAAATGGAGAGAAAGAATACAAGCCTAGTTGTTGTGCTTAGAAGGGAGGACAAACACTCATACTGTTACTTTTTATGTCTTAAAGCTAAACTTTTATATAATTAACTCTTTGTCCTGTTTGCTGAAACTGTGACCGTATCCACACAGAAGTACACAAGACAAACAGTCTGTGACAAAAGCCAGGTTCCTCTTTCCAATCCTTGTGCCTCTAATGGCAGTTGCTTGAACTGCGGCTCAAGTAAGAATACTCATTTATTAGATAGCACTCATTGAAATTCATTTCCCTGTTTCAATTACTCATATTTTTAGTTATATTTTAGTGCTTTACTTAATCAAACAGTTGTTTTTATTCATGTGCCTGTGTGTGTGTGCATGTGTATGTGTGAGTGGGTGGGTTTAACATGGGAAGTTTGGTGCAATGTTTGGTGCCTGCCTTCCGACGTTACAGCAAACTGTACACTAAAATATGTTTCTGGAGGCATTTGAGAGAAATAGACAATGCAATAACAGAATCTTGGTTCATATTTGATCAGTGCTGCCTAGTTTAACAGTTTGACTGCACATCATCAGTGGTGATTGACATGATTTACAGCTGGGTTAGAGCCTCTTTGACTTTGATTGGTTGTTTTTACATTCACGTGCAGTAATGCCATAAGAAACACTATTACTCCCTTTCCACCAAATTAGCCTTTTTGAACCGGTTCCATTGAGGATTCTGAACCAGAACCAACTTTTCTGGTTTTGAACCAATTTATTTTGGCCAAAATGCTCTGAATAGTTTAAAATTAGGTGCAGGAACCAGAATGGTACCAGTTACATGTTAGTTGATATGGTCAGTTTCAGCAAATATAAAAAAAACTGTTTTTTAAATAGTTACCAGCTGTAGCTTTAACTGAAGCACATGTACAGTATAATAACATTTGAATAGCTAAAAAAACAAAGAAACAGAAAATTACCATTGACAGCAAAGACTGTTAAAAGGTTGAAACATATCACATGAAACCAGTCAACATATCACTGTAATCTCCTTATGTGGTATTTTTGTTTTAACTTTTTCACAATACAATTATCTTCTATCTGTGTAACTGTCTTTTTTTCTCTTTTTTGTAAGGTGTATTGAATGATTTCACACTCAAAATAAACATACTAATTCACATGCACCCTACACCAGCACTTAATTTGAATTAATTTAGTCACTAATTGAAACCAATTTATATAGTTCCTCTGAATAACTGTAAAATGTCTTGGAAATTATCAGGACTTTCTGTGGAAATTATTAATTTGAGAGCTTACTCAGAGGTCTGTGTGCAGGTGTCTCTGCCAAAAAACACTCTGTTGTGAAGAGAGTTGGTCTGAGTCAAAAATGTATGAGAAATTTCATGCAAAAACCAAACAGGCAAACTGAAACCTGATAAAAAAAAAATTTTGCTTTGCCGCTGTGCTTGTTCCAACATGAAAACTGGGCTCTAATAGTTAAAATTACAATTGGAGGTTGTAGTGTTTAAGATGCATGCCATATTACTGCATCATTCCTGATTCAATTTTGGAAAATTTGTGTTTATCTTTATCTTTCTTCATTTGCTGTCTGGATCTCTCTTCTCTAATAAAGATAATATACCAAATTAATTGGAATTATACATACAATTTAACAGTGAACAATACTATGATCGTTCCGATACAAGGCAGAAGACTCAGTATAAATATAAATTTTCATTCCCATCCATCTCCCTCTGCTCTAAAGTGATGGCTAAAGGCTGACAATAACTGCTGATATGTGGATCTGTATTAAAGGTTTGTTTTCAGTCAAAGGTCTGTCTATTTGTTACTAGGATACCCAACAACCTGTCAACAGACCTCAAAGCCAAGAATAAAGGATTAGGTTTTTTTCTCAGAAGTTTAAAAATGTGCAGTAGTTAAAACTCAGTTTTTCTTCAGGTGCTTTGTCAAGTTTGCTGGGAACACTTGGCAACACTAAGCCCCCTAAACATAAGAGGCCTCAAAAGTCAGAGGACTTTCAGCTAATGATCCTATATGCCACTGTGTATGTTCCCCTACTTCTAAACCTGTGAGAACTTCTTATTTTATTTAAATAGTTAAAACCTACAGGGATAGTGCAAATTAAAATACATTGTTGTAAATGTGCCAGTTTTGTCATCTTGGGTTTGTCTATAATTGGCCTTCTGTGATGTCCATACACACAGTTTCAGATTTTCTGCAAACTCTGAACGTATTTCTTCACTGACTTTCATGTTGCCTCTGAAGAAAAGCAAAGAGAAATGGCTTCCACCTGTTTTCAAAGTGGTGCTGGCAGATCACAACATGTTAATGGGTCATTTGGGGAGCTAGTGACAACTAAGCTAGAACCAGCAAATAATGACAAAATCATTGCAACATAAAGGATAGAAAATTTGTACTATCAGCACCAATTCCTCCAATGTTTCCCACAATTATTTACTTTACTCAACCATCAAACAGCACATAAAGGTGGCAAGGTTATTCTTACTCAGTATATTTACATGATGTTAGAAAAAGTAAATTATTATGTTAGTCCAATTAGAACTGGAACTTTAAAATGCATAACGCATACTAGTGTGTGATGCAATAATTCAGCAAGAAAAAGGTGCAATAGTAACTTGCTGAAAGGCGGTACTGCTCTGAAAGACGTAAATGACTTTAAATACCGTGGCTCATAAAATTAACTCAACAGAAAAGGACATTAAAATGCCCAACTTTAAAGCAGAAATAAACACGTTTACAGCCTGATACAAAAAGTTTGGTCTTTAAACCAATGGGTGACACCACAGTAGTTTCATCTATTTTATTACAGTTTATGATACATACACAGAGCTAAGTGGAAACAACAGGTGAGCCCCAGGTTACAGGTTATGAAAGTCCCGCAGTAGAGGTCTGTACTAGTGAGTCTTGTGTGTATCTGGAATGTTGGGGTATATAAAAGTTTGTGCTAAAAAAACAAGTTATGTAGCCATCCTTACAATCACTGAAAAAGCTTCCTGCTTTGGCCTGAGGACAGAGACAAGTAGATGACAGTAAAGTGGTGTGCGAGCCAGACCAACAAATCAGCCAAGGTCAGCAGTGTGGCAGGTTTGTTTTACACCAAGACTGTTAAAATATTCATCCACAAAGGGTTCATTTCCTCCGCTAACTGGGACAGCTTGTCTTTATATGGTGTTATAACCAGGCCACACAAATGAGTGACTGACTTGCAAGAGGCTGATTCATGGCACAAAATGACTGCACCGTTTTATGGTACTTGTACTATATAAAGACAGATGATGGTTTCAATACCATAGTTACATTCTGTAGTCTGTGGCAGGGTTCTCTTTTCAAATACCATACTACTGTTGAGGGATGTTGAGTGTACATTCTGTCTGGTGATAATTATATAAGATGAGAATCATACAAGAATTTTCAGTTTGTTATGCCCTACAAATACTGGTATTGCTATCGTTTCATGCTGACTTACTGTCACACTAGCCAGGCTTGTTTTCAAATGTAGGGGAAAATTAATATTTAAATAAACAGGAAATCGTTTATAAAGGGAAAATTATAAGATTTGCTGAATCAAGATTATGAGGTTGAATGTTTACCTTGACAAAAGTCTTAAAATGATTGCTTTTGTTTTGTAACGATAAGATACTACTCTAAATTATGAGATATTAAGTCTATCTTTTAATTTAGTAAGATAAAATTATTAGAGAAGTTAAAATTATACATGTTAGTACCTAAGTCGCAGTTTCTTTCACTTATTACACATATCACGTACATTTCCATTTTTATTGTATTAACTTGGCATCCATTCTTTCTTTTCCTTTCCTTAAATGGGTATTCACTGGGGCAAAATCGCTGCCTGTTCAGACAGACTGCTGACACAACAACCCAATAAACCACATTAAAGGATGACATTGTATGTTTCTTCAAACCATGGATTAGCCTTGGATGGTATTGTGGTATTAGGGTATCCCAGGGTATTTAGAAATTTCGATGGTATGTTTCTCAATACTGTCATAAACCCAGGCGCTTCTCTCTCTATTGCACTCATTGTATGTAGTGCACAGCACGCACCACCAGAGCTCATTCTCTGGTCCCACTGGTGGAACAGGCAACTGAGCTGAAAGACACAGTGACACCTGGTGGTGGAGGGAGAAGTTACAGAACTGTAGACAGCTGGCAGCCAGCAGGCAGAGAGACTGTGGGGAATAACAGCATGTTTTTTACTTCTAACTTGGTAAATTAAAGATTTATTTGGACCAAACCAGATCTAGTGATTGTTGGAACAGTAGACTTACTAACTAGATTACTAGCAAGAGTAACCAAGACTGTTTGGGTGAGTTTTATTTTGCTTCTGTCGAGATGTTATGAAGTGCGTTTTATGATGAGTTTACGAGGCAATTAAGCCTTGTCAGTCTTTTGTGACCGAGAGGAAGTTAAATTCAAATGGTGTACTGTTGTTTTTCCGTGCTTAATAAGGAAAATGAGTGTGAAAATATTACTCTCTGAACTTTTTGTGGGTTTCTATTGTGTATTTAATGCTCTGAAAAGCTGAAAGTAGCACACTCATTATCATGTAGAGAATATGTTGAAACTTAATGCTTCAACCACCCTGTGATTATTGCTGGTTAATTTTTGGCATAACAAACACTTGGTTATGGTTAGGAAAATATCATGTTTGGATTTTGAGGTTGCTTGAAATGCAGCAATATCTCAATAAAAAACACCCTGCTTTTTCAGACTAAGAGACGCTGAATATGCAACGATGGGCTGCTAAAAACTCCCATGTTCCAATGTTCCCAAGCAGTTTTTTTTGTTTATTGTTCAGGCTTCAGGCCTTGGTGTCACTCCATCCACCATGTCCTCCACCCTTCCCCCAATGACAAAGTCAGCACATATACTAAGTCACTTTAGAAACACTAATATGATCCGTATGAAGCATACAAATGTAACGTATCTGTATTTGCAGAGATGTAGAATTCCAACCTTTTCTTCTGGTGACTGGTCTGGAAACAAACTGAGAACCTCAGGTCATGTTTTGGAAAAATGAAACTTGGTTTGAAAGCTTGGAGAAAGAGTTGAAAGACTGCTGTTACTTTGTCTGACTTCAGCTGCTGCACAGGAGTCCTGTGGTGCCACTGTGGAGGCTGCTTTGGTTGTAATGAGGAAAACAAAGAGTGTAACCCCACACACTGCACTCACTGCTCTCATACTTTATTGAACAGCATTGCAACTCAGGGGGTGTATTGGAAAAAGAAGGGTCTAGTTGGTAGCCATGGTTCAATTCTCCAAATGGTAAAGAGGGAGCTTCTGTGCTTCCTCACCGACACTATGTCCTTTAGCCAAGAAACACAGGAACATTCTTTATGACAAGAAAGCAGACACTGCTGTGCCAAAATAACTTGATCACAGTTCCAAAATGACTGATTTTTCTCTATCAATCTCTGCTTGCAGAGACGATTTATCAGTCATTTATTTATTAATTAGCATGAAATAAATGTTCATGCACAAACCTAAAATGTAAAAAAATAAACCCCCCTCTCATTATCATTATCACAGGGAGTTTACAAAGCTTTGGAAAGAGTTCCTAAAATAAACAGAACAAAAATTACCTCCAAATTTTCTACATAATGGCTAAATTCATTCATTCATTTAGTTGTAAAATCACATGCCATCTTCAAACTGAACTTACCACACAGGAAGTGGAATTCACCAGCTCAGCTGGCAAAGGAGGCAACTGTTGTTTTACAAGCAAATTTTTGGGCACTAAATGTGGGTGGTTTCATGCAACATATTGCCATATTTCCAATGGCTTTTTAGGCACAAATCATGTGTGGGTTTTTTAGCAACCCTTTACTGTTTTACAAGCAGCTTTGAAGGCACCAAACTTGATTGTTTTTTAGCAAGCAACTGATGTTTTCCCAGCATCTTTTTAGTCACCAAACATGGACGCTTATTTGTTCAGCAGCCCATCACTCTGTAACACGTGGCTTTTTAGGCAGCAAAAGTGGGTGTTTTTCAGCAACCAGTCAATGTTTTAAAAGCACCTGGTGTTTTTCCACCAGGGATAGTGCCATGAAAAAAACGGGTGTTTTTACCGAGACATCACGGCAATTGCAGCCGGGAGAGAGGAAAATGTTAGCATCATAGGCTACATCTTTGCAAACCACAGATACATTAAATTTGCATGTTTCAAACAGATCAAATGAACGCTTCTAAAGTTGTGTGGTGGTACATAAGCTGACATCTGGAGGTGGTGGGGAGGGTGATCAGTGTGACACCTAGGTGGGTAACCAACAAGAAAGCTTGTCATCTGTTGTTGCTTTTCCAGCTGCTTTTTAGGCACCAAACATAAATGTTTTTCTGGCAGTCTTTGCTGTTTTATAAGTGGCTTAAAATAATAGGTGTATTTTTAGCAACCCCTCGCTGTTTTACAAGAGGCTTTTTAGGGACCAAACGTGGGTGTTTTTAGAGACCTGTCACTGTTTTTCCAGTAGCTTTTAGGTGCCAAACATGGATATATTTTTGGCAACCAAAGTGGATTTTCAGGTAGCAAATATAGGTCCTTTTAAGTAAACTGTCGCTGTTTGAAAGGTGGCATTTTAGGTAGAAAATACAAGTGTTTACAAGAGGCTTTTAGGCACCTAAAGTGTGTTTTTTTTCTAGACCTGTTGCTGTTTTGCAGTTGTGTTTCAGGCACTAATCCTGGTGTCTTATATATTATATTGTCACTGTTTTTTAAGCAGCTTTAAGACACCAAACATGGTGTGGTGGTATGAATTTTGCCTGTTTTTTGTATTTTTCTGGATATTTTGGGCGTGACTTCCTGGTGCTGGAGCTCTGCATGCACTCCTGCTGCTCATTCTACTATTCAACTGCAGCATGAAAAACCCTGGACTCACACTTCCATACTGCCAGATTGTACACAGAAAACTTCACTGGAGAAGAGCTGATTTTTGTTTTATGACAATTTGCTTTTTTTTTCTTTTTCCAGTGCTCATTCCTCCACTGTCTAAACCACAAGACACTCAGCGTCCCACCACCTGTGCCTTCAGCCTCAGACTCGCTGCAATCTACCTGCTTCATCCACCTGAAAACTCAACAATAAATTCCTTTATATCCCTTTTACCCCCATGGCTAGTGGTCTTGTCTTCGGTCCACTTTAAAACCACAGTTACACGTGGGTTTTTTTAGCAACCTGTCACTGTTTTACAGGTGGCTTTTAGGCACCAAAGATGGGTGTTTTTTATTGACCTCTCATTGTTTTTCCACTAGCTTTTAGAAATGGGTGTTTTTGTTATCAGCTTTTTAGCTTTTGCTGGAAATCTGACAAAGTGGATTGCCCTGTTTTTAAGAACTGTTTTGTTTTTTGATTTGTACCAAAGCTTGTCTTGCTTCATTTACAAAATGTCAGTTATGTTGGGCTCTCCAGGCAACGAGACATCTCATAAAATGTCAGTGATAGTTTAAAATGATGGTTGTATGACCATTTTTTAAGTGAATTTACAAGTTTTCGAAATTATTTTGACATTCAAGGATATCGATTGTTTAGACTACATGTTTTGCTATAGGCTCTTAAACCTTTAAATCTCGAGCAAATTGGTTTGATTTTTATTTTTCAAAAGCATGAGGAGAATGCAGTGAGCTACTTAACAAACCATTGCCCCAAATGTGCAAAATATATATTTTTTTAAATTTCAAGAAAACTACCTGAAAATAAGCACAAAAAAGTGGCATGAGCATTTGTTACTGAGATTGATTTATAGGCCCTTTTTGTGTTTTTGTTTCTGTTCATTGCACTTGGCCAGAGGACCTGCTTTCTCTTATGTTTTGTTTCCCATGGTAGGAAAAAGTTTCATTCATTCATTTTTACAACGAATTTCTCAGTAACTTTTCTGTCACTTTTTAGAAATTTCTTAGAATTTTTGGTGCATTTCTTGCCAGGTCATTGCCTCTTTTTAGAAGTAAAAAGAGTTTCAAAAGGTCAAATAAGCTTGTGAAAGACGCCTGAACGCAGCACATGGAAACTGATGTCAGTCCAGGTTTCAGAGGGTTAATGTATACCGCTGCGCACGTCCCGCATGCCATAAAACGTGTGAATGGGATAGGTTGGATATGGAGCTGCTGGAGTGTGTGTGCACCTGTCTTTACCATATGTGTCCCCTGTCTCCCCGTGCCTCACCTCCTCCGCCTCTCCCTGGTGTAAACCCCGGGCTGCCAGTCCGGTCCGCAGCTCATTGATGTCCACCTTGCCATCACTGTTCAGGTCCAGCTGCTTGAAGAGCTCTGCATATTTCCTCTCTCTGTCCGGGTCCACAGACGCTCCTACACCTCCGGTTTCCTCGATTCCTCGGTGGCGAGTCTGGCCGCTGAACCCCTCCTCTTCTTCGCCCATGTGAAAGAAGGACAGCCGGTTTTCTCTACTGGTCCTCTGATTTCACAGCCGAGCATAACACTGTTAGCACCGAAATGAGCGCGAGCTGCGTGCTTGTTACCAGAGAGACCGGAGCGCTGCCATGAACAGAGCCGGCCGGAGAGCTGAGCGGCCGCTTCTCCTGCTCAGCAACTCCCCTCCCTCCCGGATTGATGGAGGGATAGAAGGGTGGATAAATAAATGTTTGTGGTTCAGACGAGCTGTGAAATTAATCCCACTATGAGTTCTCTGTCACGCGCATAAACTCCGTCAGATGAAAGTTTGCTTGGCAGCTTGCGCTAAAGCAGCCGGTTTTACCGCAGTCCCTCAGAACAGCGCTGACACATCTGTGCGCGCGCGAGGAGCCTGATAAGAACAGCGTCAGCTCACACAGCCTGCGTGTATTTGGCCTATTTGTATTCTACAGTCAATTAAGGTGAAAATATCCGAGCCGACCTCACAGTAAAGAGACTAAACGCATTTACCTCCTCACATTAATCCACCCACTCCCTCTCTGCGAAACCGCGCGGCTCCTCCAGCTCGAGGCTACATCACGCGATACGCACGGAATCTTCAGCGCGCGCGCTCACAGTTGACAATCCAGCACAGAAAGGAGCGGGTTATTGAGTTCAGACAGTTTGCTACAGATAGGCTACGAGGACGAGGATCAGTATACTTTTTGGTCTTTGATTTTTTTTTTCCTTTGCAAATGGTCAATGTAGTGCGTACCAGTCTGCTCCAAAAATGACAAAAAAAAGAAAATTTTTAGTTTTGGGGGTCAGAAGGAGAATATAGAAATGCCACTTCATTTTCTCTCCAAATTTTCTATCCAAAATATTTAAATAAAATCTTATATTTTCGGTGCAGAATCTCCTGGCACACATTGCAGAAAAACCCTTGACTTCTCCATACTCATGAATCAAACCTGCAGACATTTCTGTAGATAACAGACCTTGTTTTGATGTGACTGACTCCTACGCTGACTCCTATTTTTTAATGAATTTTACTGTATAGATTTTACTGTAGAATATATATATATATATATATATATATATATATATATATATATATATAGAGAGAGAGAGAGAGGGATAGTGCAACCTATCTCCACATTTAGCTCTAAAACATAATCTAAGAGTGGTGTGAATTTTTTAAAGGTATGCTATGTATATATTTGTATGCATCAATATTAATGAGTCTGTAATGTAATATGAGAACATTATTGGTCTGTCTCTGCTCAGAGTGTAGAGTGCCTGGTCACAATGAATTGTGACTTTTTTTTTTGCAGACTTGCATTAAAGTGCATAAAAAAAATCAAAATAGAGTGTTTTTATAATAATTTAAAAAGTGTTGGAGAAGAGCACCCTGCAAATTCTCAGTTAGTGCTAGAACGCCCCTGCATACATCCGACCTGTGTGGGACTTCAACGTCTGACTCCTGCTCCTGGCCTCCTGTCATTTTGCAAACTGCCCCCCCCACGCTATTCAAGTTGAATATCCCTGTCATGTCCACCAATGATGTTAAAGTTGGCAGGTCTGTTAATCAGTGAGAGTAAAATGAATCACTGAGAGCTTATTGGCTATTAATAGCATTTATAATGGGGATTGTGAGCTGTGATGTGCAGCAAAGGATAGTGAAGTGCCTGCTCAGCATTCACAGGATAGGACTGACACACACGCACACACACACACACACACACACACACACACACACACACACACACACACAGAGAGAGAGAGAGAGAGAGAGAGAGAGATTACAAAGGCTGTCAGATCTTTATTAATGTCACTTGGACTTTAGCTAAGTTTTGTATATTTGGAAATTTACACTTACCAGCAACAACATATGCAGATTAACCCCTGGAGACTGTTTATGCACATTTCATTCTTTAATTTTTATTTAATTTTGGCTGTGTACATGCATATGGCATATATTTTGGCAAGATACTGTATTTTTGTTCATTCTTGGAATTTCCATCTCAGTTCCTACAAAAAGTCTAAAATATACTGTGTAAACAAAATTGTTACATTTGTACTGTTAAGTGCACTGTCACAATCAATACTGCTGAAAACTGATGACACATCCCAGGCTGTGATAATAATAATAATACAATATTATTGCAATGCATGAAGAGAATCCACGCAGGCACAGGGAGGACATGCAAACTGCACACAGAAGGACCCTCGCCCACGGATCGAACCAGAGACCCTCTTACTGTGAGGCAACAGTGCTAACCATGACACAATACACGCCCTGCATATAGTATATTGAAAATAATTGTCTTGTTCGTGTTTTTTTTCAATGTAAAAACATAATGACATCATGACAAAAACCTGGTATTTAAAGGGTTACAATTCTGAAAATGAATAAATATTTGACATTTATAACAAATAACATAATAAATAAATCAATCAATGAAAGTAAATCATCTTTTTAAGTGTGATATTTCAAAAAGCTTGATTTTAGAAAAAAAATGCATTTTATGTGCAGAGTAATACAAGTGTGTATAATATTAAAGCCGGCCCTATGGGGTTAAATTTGTTCTTATTCCACCTACACCTCCATTGAAATTGTCATAACATACAGACATAGTCCAGATGATATGTTCACTTTTCGTAAAAGCATGAAAGACCATACACTTGTGCAGTTTTGGGGCTCTGAACATTTTCAAAAATGGAGCCGCCACAAAAATGCCTCATGGTGGCCATCACAGCCATTTTACTTTCCACCTTAATCACATCATACATTTTATATCATATCTCCAGAACCAAACACAGTAGCACAGAATTGGTGATTTATACTCCTAATGATCATTGATTACTATGATACCAAAAACAGACTTTAAAAAGCTTAATGCTTGGGTTCATTAACCCTTTGAAACCTGAACTGACATCAGTTCTCTTGTGCTGGGTTCAGATGCCTTTCACAAATATTTAAATCTTTAAACCTTGAACAAATTGATTTAAAAACATGGGGGAAAGTTGGCAAGAAATGTCCCACAAATAGTCAATCAACCATCAGCGTAAAGAGGAGAACAATATTCAGTATGACCAGTGTTTGTACAAAGGCCTATACGTCCTCATCGCATCGGCCACAGTTTGGAATCCAACCTGTGGCATGTCATCCCCTCTCTCTACCCATTTCACTCTACCATCTGTCCTATCCAACAAATACAAAAGCCCCCTCTTCTCGTCATATATACATACAACAACTTACATAGCCTTATTCTCTTATTCTCTGACATTATTTGTTAGCTGGTCTTTATTCACTGTTCTGTTCTATTTTTGTCTTTTGTCTTGCAATAAAACTATTACAGTACTATAGTAACCTATTCTTGGTCCAGCCAAGAGAAACACACATTTGTAGCTATGTGGTGTGTGACTTTTTCCAAGTAGTTATAGGAATAGTTGGTGTTTACTACCAGGAAAATACATAGATGAATAAATAAGTAATAAAAATGGATTTAAAAAAGTTAGGAATGTTAAATCCAAGATATTATTGGATAAGTGAAAATTTTAGTTCACTCAGTTAAAATTCTAAAATAGCAAGGCAGATTTTTAATGTAGATTACATGATGCAGGGAAAACAAAAGATGATCATGAGAATGATGAATTATCGAAACCTCCTATGTGAAGTGAGAAAGACTTGTCTCTCAACCCTTGTGTGAAAAGATTCAGGTTTGTTTTTTGTGGGTTTAAATGGCGTTTAGATGTAGCCCCTTCTAGTGCCAATCACAAACTTAACCTCAAAATGATTAACTCTGATTGAGGCTAAATCGCAGATTGTATATGTTCCACACATCGGAATAACGGGGGGGGGGGCGTTCTTACAATATCTCTAGTAAACGGGTGTATGTATTGGCTCGGTTTTATAAGGTGCACGCTCCTGCACAGTAGATGGCAGTGTACCTTTAACAGTGGTTTGTGGCTTGAAATTTAACGAAGGAGAAGATGTCAAACTGCGACTTCCCGCGAGAAGTGCGGCGGCAGTTCTCCGACCTGTAGACCGAATCAAGTGAGAGGGTCGGATGCTGCAGTGCACGTCGCTCATCAACCTCTCTATGCTTCGCTCCCCCCCTCACAACAACTACACCGAAGTCAGAACAAAATACGATGCCTTTGCCCGTACAGGTGTTTAACTTCCAGGTAAGTGTTAACCGCAGCTGTTTTTGTTTCTAGCTATCCAGTATTGCTGCAAAATGAACATGACCAGTGGTTAGCTAGCTAGGCTAAGCTACAGAACCGTAGCCACGGTTCAGTTTAACAGTTTTTAACAGTTTAACACGCAAGACAAGCAGCTATTTATAGTTTGTATAAATAATATATGAATATATGATATATGTTAATATCTTGTTATGTTAAAACATAACCATTAAATATTAACATTGAAATTGTTGTCATGTTTTGCTAAGAGTACCGTCCTCTGACGCGAACGTTACAGTGCAGCTTTCAGCCTAAACATTAGTTAAGCAGAAGAAAAGTGAAACGCAAGAAAAATAAATAAAACCAAATTAAGGAATGAGCCCCACCTTTCCAAAAATAAATTATAAATGCATACATTGTCACTAGTAAAACTGGGAGATTTGTTAAGTCGAGTCTGGTACTGCAGGCTAACGGCTAACTGAAGGCCTCCACCGGCTAATAACATAGAATCGTTATTAGCCTTGTTTAAACATTAAATACCGGCAAAACAACACATGACGATAACGTAGACGCGAATATAGCCGTTACTGTTATACAATCATCTACGTTTCAGTTTTTATTAAAACAAAGCATGTTACAAACTGAAGTACGTCCTGTGTATATTATTGTAGCCTGTAGCTAACCAAGCTATCATTGCTAAGCTAACTTCCTGTTATTCGCAGTTCGTCACATTAGCTCGTACTAGCAGCAGCGTTACCATAAATATAAGGCTTAGGAGTGTGGGGATGACCATCGTGAAGCTGTGGAGCTCTCTGTCTGCTTGTACAGAAAAAGATTTGAAGCTTCGGGGCCTCATGTACCCCCAGAACAATGTCCTGTAATGACTTGTGAAACACTATTGAAATCAGCATACATATTGTAAATCTATTATGCAACAAAAGTGTACAGCTACCATTAGCATCGTACATCAGCTCTTGAAGCTGTTTTATTAATGTAGTTAGACTGGGTTAGTAATTCAATAACACAGCTCATTTAATTCAAATTCTTCTTTTTTTTCATTTTATATTCAAGTGAACATACAGTAGAGTGCCTCAGGGATGATGGTGTTTCTGTAGACCCATGTTGCATTTAGTGTTGCCCTGATTCCCTTATTAAAAAGCCTATGGGATTTTTCCATTGGGTTTGGGATTATTGCAGAAAGATAATAATAAGATAATCTTCACAAAAAAAACATTACTTTTAGGATTTTTGAGGCCTAAATGCCATTGCCTGAACTAACTTTGGCTATCTTAACTACACCATGGTTGCATGACTTAATGTTGCCACCACCACAAGGCTGTCAAGCCATGTTTGGCGTGATGACGTTCTTTAGTCTCATTTTGCCACTTGATAGCAACCACCTTTTTAAAGACACACAAAAGTCTCAACATTTATGTTGGGGTATTTACTGATGCATTTTATGTCATAGAACAAAAAATGAAACTCTCCTCAGCTTATGTTAAACCACAGACTTATTTCAAGCTTCGAACAAAAAAAAACATTAAAAAACCCATTGACTTTGCGAGGAGGGAACCATTGCTGAAATGCTATCTCATTTCTTGGGCACTCTTGTAAATCATCAAATGATCAAACCCCTGTGTAATGCCAACTGATACCATGCCATCTTCTGTGCCATGCTGTTTAATAGCTCGTCATATGAGCACCTTTTTGGGGCTTTCTTTATGAGGTTAGTAACCCAGCAGCATCAGCACTAGCAACAGAAGTTCAGCCTGATGATGTGTGCATAGCTCAGCAGCTGGAACGAGCTGCAGCACACAGTTAGTTGTGGTTGTTGTGCTTTACTGGTTGACAGTCTTTTCAATTATTCCATCTTACAGAATCACAGCAGCCAGAGAGGATTTGCTCACTTCAAAAATAGACTCTAGTCATGTTCCCCATATACTTACTAAATACATATAACATTTTTTACAGTAGTAGTATGCTTTTGATGCTATTTGGCTGTTATGTGGATCATGTCTTGTGATTTCTTCAACCTCTGGTCTTGATGTGTTTGTCTCAGGGGTCTGTGGAGCCAATGCAGATAGATGCAGACCCCCAGGAGGACCAGCAGAATGCTCCGGATACCAACTACATAGTGGAGAACCCAACACTGGTACTGACTTGACAGACGCTCATATAGACACACTTAACATTAACCCTTGATGGCATACAGTGAAACCTCCAAATGTCCAATGTCAATAACTCTTTGCCCAGTGAGAGTGATGTTAATACTTCGTGTTAAGGATTTCGGGGGTCACTGGTATCTGGTGCTGTTCTGTAAACAGAGATGATTATCATTTGAATCCTTGCGCTTTCTTCCAGCTGCATTATTGTGATATCAGGACAGCAGACTGCAAACTTTTACAGTCTTGTCTCAAAATTACCTAACAAGAGAAATGTTTTTAAAAAATCATCAGTGGTGTGCAGAAAAGTAACTTCACCTTCTAGTATCGGCTTAGCTCACTAAGAACCACAACTAAGCTGGTACCAAAGAAAGTACCATCTACTATCCACAACTTTTGCTGATAGAAAACATAAAACTAATTCAATTGACTTAAGCCTTCCAGTACCATACTGTGAAAATAAGGCTTAAAGGGACAGTTCATCCAAAAATGAACATTCAGTCATTACGACTCACCCCCATGCCGATGGAAATCCAGGTTAAGTTTTAAAGACTACAAAACACTGCCAGAGGTTCACGGGGAAAATGTTTTGTGGACTACAAAACTTCACCGAACTTTTCATCAGCATGAGGGTGAGTAGATAATGACTGAATTTTCATTTTTAGGTGAACGACTCATTTAAGAGATTGTCATATTATAATGTGACATAGACATGTCATAGGAGCTGTTTTGACATTGTTGTGATGAGATGTTTAACGGTCCCTCCCTGCGTGTAGGACCTGGAGCAGTATGCGACCAGCTACAGTGGATTAATGCGCATTGAGAGGCTTCAGTTCATCGCTGAGCATTGCCCTCAGCTCCGGGTGGAAGCCCTGAAGATGGCCCTGACATTTGTCCAGAGGACCTTCAATGTCGACACTTATGAAGAGATCCACCGCAAACTCACAGAGGCCACACGGTACTGTAGTCAATGATCTCCTGAAATAAGAACGCCGTACTGATTTGAAAATGGATCGAATGCTTAACGGTGTGCTCATACTAAAGAGGTCGATGAATTTAGCTCTCTGTCTACCCAAGATGAACATTTTTCCCGCTTTTGTGTTCAGGATACTCGTCTGATTACATGAGAGGAAAAAATTGGAATCGGGTCACTTGAACCATGAAGTGTAAATCCAGCAGTTGTTTTCAGTCATATAGCACAGTTCTTATTGAATGGACAGCCCAGCTTCCAAAATACAGAAGACATGCTTTTGCTGTTTTAAATTGCAAAAAAACACAGTGCCAATATGAACAGTAGAAAGTGATTCAGTTTGATAAACATCATATCAGCTCCCAGTCTGCAAGAGAGACTGAAGAAAGTATTAATTGAATAGATTTTTTCATTTGCAGCTCTTAAAAATGCTTCAGGTTCCCAATTTAATGATATTCTTCAGTTGAAAAGATAGTTTAAACTCAATATTTTTATTAAGCTGAATTTATATTGTGATATATCAGTAAAAAAGATCAGATTTTTTTCAACATGTTCTAGCTCTTCTCGATAACAATCTTAGAACTATAAACTGTGGTGGCCACAGCGTACTGCACCACAATCGCATGGCAAATAAATTGCCTTTTCACTCAGTTATTAATGATTTTGTCAACATCTGACGGAAATAGTTTTGTGTGTGTGCTGGTTTTTTTTTAACCTTTAGGGAGGTGCAGGGTGTGCCGGACACAGTACCTGAAGGTGGGGTTGTTCCTCCGCCCCTGGACTCCGCCTGGGCCGAGTCCACCAGGAAAAAGGCTCTGCTCAAACTGGAGAAACTGGATACTGATCTCAAGAACTACAAAGGAAACTCCATTAAAGAGAGCATCAGGTAGGATGGCACATAGCACGGTTTAATTATTTCATTAGCTTCAGTGTTTTTACACAAAATATAGACACTTTGGTAATTAAAGTCACCACTTCCCATCAGTGTTGTATGATGATCATAGCAGCATCTTAAAAGTATCTCAGCCTTACGACCAAGCCATTACCCAGTTAAACCTGGATCAACATCAATTTTCTTGTGCGGCATTCAGATGCCTTTCAATAGCATGGAACCCTCTGATGGGTGAGCAAAGTGATTTGATTTCCTTCAAAGATATTGGAAAAAGGCAGTCAGCAATTTGGAAAATATATCCTGCAAAATGCAAGAAATTAGTAAAAGGTGAAAAAAAGAAGGAGGGTGAGAGAATTTTTACAGTATTATAAAAAAACGGTGGAGAAATGTCCAGTAAACTATAGTTCTAATATTCTAATTATATATTGAAAATTATGTAACAGAAAGAATCTATATTTTATTTTTGCTTTATTATAATTGTAATTGTTCGCACTTTTGTTCCAGGTCATTTCTTTGTTTGTTCTCAGTTTGAATTTTTTTCTTTCTATTTTCCTGGTTATTTTCTTGTAACGATTTTACTTTTGGGGTCATTTCTTGTTAAATATTTTATTGACTATGGGTAGGGGAAAAATTGACTTACATAAGAATCTTGGTTCTTGTTTTTAACAATTCAGAATCGATTCAAAAATCCTAAACATCGATTATAGACTATATTCACTAAATATAGTCTATTCTTAACCCTCCAAAATTTTTATCATTTAGAAAAGTCTTAATCATTTTGAGACCTTTTGTCAGATCGCCTTATATTTTTAGCCAGTGAAAGCTGCCGGCTGTGCTGTGCAGAGGGATGTCTCCGATGCATCGTAGCTCTTTTAGAGGCCTCAGTATCTAGCCTGGGAATTTGGGTGGTTTTATGGGAACTTGTTAAATAGATATATAACGATAGATCCGAGATTGGGTGTCTTCCGTCCAAATTTTATCCATATTCCGATGATAAAAGTACATTGGCATCGATGCTAAACTCCATATTGGTTTCCCATGGTTCCATGGAGAGGTCAGATGTTTCTTTCGGTCTTGTCCACCAATCGGAGGACGATCTGATGCTTTGTATCTGCGTATGCCACATGTCATCTGGAGCAAACAGCACTGTGATTGGTCCAATCCTACTGTTTCTATCGCTCTGTGTTATTGGTAGCAATAACCACTGAAATAAACGCTGGTAGCCCCTAGAATAATAATAATGAGACAAGGGTAAATCAGGAGACAGTGTAACAAGGAGCAGGGCCTCATATGGATGTAAACTCTGTGTTCACTGTAGGCAGAGCAGGCAGGAGGAGGATGCGTTGTTGCAACATCTCTGCTGCGTCACGGCCTGCAGATATTAGAACTGTATTTCCACATTTATATGCACTAATTCCACTCATTTATTATGAAGTCATGCAAGCTCCCGCACAGCCGACAACACGGTCCTGTAAATGTTTCAAAAATAAAATGCCGTGTATCAGCAACTGATGGGATTCTGTCCACAGAGACCATGACAGAGACGCTGTCAGTGGGCTTTTGTTTTGAAAGGGAAGTAGGAAAGTTGGCGTAAAACAGCCGTCTTTGTATTTCCTCATCTCTGTGACAGAGAGAGACTTTTAAACTGCAATAAAAAGTGGTATAGAGTCAATGTAATAATCAAAACATCATCTTCACTGTCTATTCCTGCTGACAAACATGCAATCATGTGTAAAAAATCAGCGAGCTACAGCTAACATGCAGCAGTGACGCTCCTGACAAGCGCTGTGAGTAATGGCGAGTAATAAAACGCATTAAACAACGAATCGATAATTTTATTCGGTGCCAAAACATTTGATAATCGATTATACTCTTTTTTTTTTTTTTTTTTTATCACTTTGTTGTTGCAGCCCTAAAAAAACAGTAGTCACTGATATCAAGGCTTTTGAGCCCAACTATTGAAGACCTAAGGGGGAAGGACAAGTTTTTCCAGCCTGAGCACAGATGCGCAGGCACACACGTCTTCATGTATGTAAACTAGGGGATCTTAAACTCGGGGCTGGCTGTATATGTGTGGTGGACAGATGGTGAAGCATGTGCTTGATTTGGATCTGCACCAGATGAGCAACTACATCTGCACCAGATGAGCTACTATATCTGGGACACCTATTACACTTTTCATCCAATCAATCTGGGTAAAGTCCAGAAAGTTTGGCTTTGTTATAATAGAGTGGTCATGGTTGTCTTGACATTACTGTTTGTTGTCCTTTTACCCACAACCACCACTTTTTAATGTTCTTCCTGCCTGCCAGGAGGGGCCATGATGACCTGGGGGACCATTACCTGGACTGTGGTGACCTCAGTAATGCCCTCAAGTGCTACTCCCGAGCCAGAGACTACTGCACCAGTGCTAAGCATGTCATTAACATGTGTCTGAATGTCATCAAGGTACGGCACCACGGAACCACTACGTCTGACTGCTGCATTCATGTTACACTGTATGACAGTAACCATGTCACTGTTAGGGGGTAGGGGGTAGGGGTTAATTTCCACATCATCATATTTGTTACACTCGTTTGTTTGCATTGCCTTTTTGTAGATCTCATAAGTTAATAGTAAGGAGTCATAAGTTTGGAGTATGAAGCATTTAAAACCAGAGATATGTGTCTTTTCTATGCTTTGTGCCACATAATGGGAAGGAAACCACTGGGAGGGGTTTCAACCATTTGACTGCAACAAAAAGAAGTATACAAAGTGAAGTGTGTCCTCTGTGCCCACAGGTTAGTGTTTACCTCCAGAACTGGTCCCATGTTCTGAGCTACGTAAACAAAGCAGAATCAACGCCAGAGATAGCAGAGGTGAGCACCACTCTCACACTGCAGAGCTTCACTTTTGCTAAATGTGAAACTTTTAACCAGTATATTACAGACTCATTCATTTTGAATAATAACTATCATGACCAGTAATAGTCAGTTTGCAAGTGTTTCACAATGAAACAGAAAACTTGTCATGCCCCCATAAACTTAATTTTCAGCCTTAGTTTGTTTTTCAAGGTTCTTCACTGAAGTGATGAATGCCATCAGCTGATGCTCTTTTTGTTTCTTTTTGTTTAGCAAAGAGGAGAGCGAGATAGCCAAAACCAAGCGGTCCTTACCAAGTTAAAGTGTGCTGCAGGTAAGACAGTATTGCTGCGTTCATGTGAAAGTTTCTCAGTTGGGAAATCATTCCTCTGACTTTGTTGTGTTCATTGTGCTTTGAGCTACAAAGACGATGGGTTGTGTTTTAATGCTAAGAGCTTTTCAGCAAGAGGTTGATACCCATTTCCAGTTTATTTATATTTTTATACAGTGAACCCTCGTTTATCGCGGGAGTTGCGTTCCAAAAATAACCCGCGATAGGTGAAATCCGTGAAGTAGTCAGCTTTATTTTTTACTATTATTTTACAATGCAATACTGTACTGTAGAATGAAACCAAAAATCAAAACCTGTTTTCAGGCCCAAAATTTGTTTAAGAAATAAAAATATTAACGTTTTCTTACAAATAACTATGATAGTTTAAAGAACGGTATTGTAAAACAATCATTTGAATACAGTACAGTATAGTAATGAATACAAGGTTGGAAACATTGTCACTCACGCGTATGTCACAGTCCCTCCAGCTGTGCCTCTCGGTCCTCACTCCGCTGCGCTGTAGCGTCTGTTTCAACTGCAGGCTGCGCAGGAGTCTTTCTCCGAGAGAAGA
This sequence comes from Plectropomus leopardus, assembly GCF_026936395.1. NCBI lineage: Eukaryota > Metazoa > Chordata > Actinopteri > Perciformes > Serranidae > Plectropomus > Plectropomus leopardus. The sequence continues at coordinate 2,311,368 of NC_142193.1, forward strand.
ACATCGTTTTATAAATGCACTGTAAAAAAAATCCGCGAAGCAGCGAAGGGTGAACCAAGTTATAGCGAGGGTTCACTGTATATTATTTTTTATATATATATTGTATTTTATATATTTAATCTAGGTCACTCTACATGGACAGCAGTTTAAATACCATATTACATTTAACATGTGATCAAAAAGTGATATTTAATTTGTGAATTCATATAAAAGTTTCTTACCATTGACCAAACATTGACTTTTGCCACCATGTGTATGCGTTTATGATGTCAAGTTGGCAACTCATGTTACAAAATAACGTTATTGGTGTTCGTATACTGGCCCGGCATGCTTTATAGTTAATAGTTTGCTTATTTGCTACAGGTAATAGATGCAGACACTAAAATGTGTAACTACTGAAAGTAAATGAGAGCTACTTGGGAACTAAATAACCAAATATATCACGTCACGCAAACGTCACAATTCCGACACACACGTCTGAATTTCCCATTCGTAATCACGACTTTGAAGTGCCATTGTGTTATGTAACTCGGAAATTCGATATATCTGAGGAGCACTTGAAGGCAGCATCATGCTCTGTGACAGTAATGTCTCCCAGTACAACCACAAGTTAAATTTGGAATATGGGCTGAGAAGTAGTGTTCAGGTAACCACGTCTTCTCCAAGTAAGGATAAATACGTAGTTATAGGAAAAACAATGTACTGACTGCTGCCACAATGAAAACCTTAGAGTAAGCAATTGTTGCTTGCACAAAAAAAAAAACAATCCTCTATAATTCCTGGAGTAAATAATAGTTGTCTGACCTTTTTTTTGCTGTTTCAGGTCTTGCAGAGTTGGCCTCTCGAAAATATAAACCAGCTGCCAAGTGTTTCCTGCAGGCTTCTTTTGACCACTGTGACTGTCCAGAGGTGAGTGATGTCAGCCAGGGTGCCATCATACAACAACTTGATCCAGCAACTTCAAACTGTAAAGGATGGGATGGCCTAGGTTTGAGTTTAGGGCGACGGGGGAATCGACAGTTTTGTGCAAAAACGAAAACACACACAAAGTGCAATTGCAGTTTATATGATGCTTCAGCAGTCTCTGTGAGCCAAATGAAAATGGGATCTCCTAAAAATCCTCCTTTGTGTAACAAAAAGCTGATGAGTAGTGTGTGTTCCCTGCAGCTCCTGTCCCCCAGTAATGTAGCTGTGTATGGAGGCTTGTGCGCTTTGGCCACATTTGACAGACAGGAGCTCCAGCGGAACGTCATCTCCAGCAGGTAGGAGCAGTTTACTTACATGCTGACTGAAAAATAGCTTGACACATGTAATGAATAAAAACTCTGTGATAATAATCGTTTCCCCACTGTCAGCTCCTTTAAGTTATTTCTAGAGTTGGAACCTCAGATTCGTGACATAATCTTTAAGTTCTACGAGTCCAAGTACGCGTCTTGTCTCAAGCTGCTGGATGAAATGAAGGTGAGAGACAGAAAAAGTAACAGAAAATATGATTAAAAAACTGTGACTGACAAAGGTTGTGGGAGTACATGGTAACATTTTATGTGATAATTGATGTGTTTGGATGAGTAACTGGTGTTTCTCCAGGATAACCTCCTGCTGGACATGTACCTGGCCCCACACGTCAAGACACTGTACAGCCAGATCAGGAACAGAGCCCTCATCCAGGTGAGACAGACACTCCATCCACCTGTTTTCAGCATGGCAGCCACAGGTCTTAAAAGTATCAAAAAGCTTTGAATTTGGTAATTAAATTCATTTTATGATCTTGAAAGTGTTGAATTTCTATGACAAACATTTCAAATTGTTTTTTTTGTCCTTTAGTAGGATTATATAAATACTTAATACTAAAAAGAGGTTTGACTTGGCTGTTATACAACCGTACCAGTACTGTTTATGACAGTTTTGTTTCGCTTTTGACCATAGAGTGTGCGTGAACTCTGTCGTTTGTCAGGAAGGAAAAAAAACATCTTGCACTTTGCTAATAACAAGCAAATGTTCCTTTGTCGCATCATTTGTAGCCTGTAAACCTGCCATATTTGAAATAGGGATGCACCGACTGTGAAATTCTTGGCTGATAACAGTACTGATATTTCAAATAACAATTCGACCGATTCTGATGTTTTTATGTTGTTGTTTTGTTTTGTTTTTGTTGTTATTTTTCCCTTTAAGTGCCAGGGAAACAAATAATTCTGCACTATAAAAAAATAACTAAGCTGTTTTAAAGTCATTAGGCTTTTTTTTAAAAAGTAACTGTGTCAGAAGCCTTTTTACTATGTATGATATTAGTCGGTTCCCTGTTTGAAGACCCAGGATAGCAAGTTCAAACAGCCGCTGCACTCACGCATGTCGCCATCCCAGCATTTTGTTTAGTTTGTCTAATTTGGCTTGTTTTGATTTGATTTGATCTGGTTTTTTTTTCAATGGATCCTATCTATATCATTTATATTTTTGTATTATATAGTCCGTACGTTCTAAATTAATGTTAAAATGATTAAAGATTTAAATGACATAAAAACAATCCAATTTACCTTAGCCCAATGCTCATACGCTCACTGATTAGAGTTTGAACACTTCGGCTGCTAACAGCAAATGTTCTCCAGCTCTCAACACAAATCTGTTGTTCACGATGTAGCATTATCAGGGCGCAGCTGCTTACTCTGAAGCAACAATAGTGAGTTTACTGTGTCCTTTTGTCCATACGACATTCCGGGAAGATCTTTGTCTCAAACATGTTCTCTATTGTCTCTGAGACATCGGGAAGCCGGCTACTAGCCATCTTATCACAGAACAGTGAGATCACAGAGCCTGTTTGCCAAACAGTCTCTGTGTTCTTCATGTACCGGCTCATTAGTTTCACTTTGTGGCCATCTGAGGTCTTGCTTTTTAGCTGCGTGAAACTAATGAGACACAACATAAAAAAATAAGCCACTGGCATCAGTGAATGTCATCTTATTTGCTGACGATGACAGTCAACGAGATTACCGGCCGATACCGACATTAAGCCGATAAATCAGTGCATCTCTACTTTGATATTGCAAAGCTGTCAGATGTTTAACCTTTTAAAGGTCACGGTCAAAGTAGTATGTTCTTTGACTGAGATAATTGAAAATAACAGACTGTGACTCTGTGTGTGTGTGTGTGTGTGTGTGTGTGTGTGTGTGTGTGTGTGTGTGTGTGTGTGTGTGTGCGCGCGTGCGCGTGCGCGTGCGTGTGCGCGTGCGTGTGCGCGTGTTCAGTATTTCAGCCCCTACGTGTCAGCAGACATGACAAAGATGGCTCAGGCCTTCAACACCACAGTAGCAGCTCTGGAAGACGAGCTCACCCAGCTCATACTGGAGGGGCTCATCAACGCACGCATCGACTCCCATAGCAAGGTCTCATGCTCACGCTCACGCTCACGCTCACGCTCATGCTCATGCTCACAGTCTTACAAATGAGTCCTTTCTCATATGAATCAGTCCAAACTGTCCCTTGACGTGTGTATAGATCCTGTATGCGAGGGACGTAGATCAGAGGAGCACCACGTTTGAGAAGTCGCTCCATATGGGCAAAGAGTTCCAGAGAAGAGCCAAAGCCATGATCCTCCGAGCTGCTGTGCTGCGCAACCAGATCCACGTCAAGGTATGAACCATCTGTTCACACTCTTCATCACAGCTTATACTGAACACTGAAAATACCAAGAACCAGGTTCTCTTCAGGGATCGACAGATTATTTAAATTTTCACTTGACTTTATAAAGTTGCTCGGAGCTTGCTGTGTATGATGTTGAAAGTCTTGGTTTTGATTAAATATTTGCTAAAGGCTTTTAAACAAAGTTTTGTGTTGAAGTTTGTTATATTCGAAATACTAAATATTGACAGAAAGATTTTCATTTTATTGTAAATGCATGTCGGTTCCTGATATCGGTTGTCGGTCTCTTTAACTACTAATAACATGTACCGGTATCGGCCCTGAAAAACCATTATCTGTCGACCCCTAGTTCTTTTGAATGAAAACGCTGTCACACACGGCTGATATGACACACGGCTGATATGACACACGGCTGATATGACACACGGCTGATATGACACAGCAAACAGGTGTGACAGTGTCTGACTTGTGCCGTGTCTCCTGCTCAGTCTCCTCCCAGAGAGGGCAGCCAGGGTGAACTGACTCCAGCCAACAGCCAGACCAGGATGAGCACCAACATGTGAGGAGGAAGTCCCGGTCACAGTCTGCACACTGACTCTACTCCAACAGCCGCAGACTGGAGGGGAACGCTCCCCCACTCATCCATCAGCACCACCCCCAGCCCCACCCAGCCGACCTCCTGCCTCTCTACTACAGACAGAGCCGCCACACAATTTTAAGACTTTACTGTTGTAATGAATGATCTGTTACCCCCAGCAGGTGATTTTGAGGGGAATCCTTTATTAGTGTGACGATGTGGAGATTTGGACAAGAAGAAAATATGTTTTTGATGAAAGCTCAGCACTTCAGCTGCTCGTTACTGGCAGGAGATGCACTTTGCTCTGCTTACACATGATGGAGGCCTCATTAACAGAAACAAGGTTTTAAAATAAAAACACCTACCGAAACATCCACTCACTGGCTGCTCTCATGCATTAGCTCTGCTGTCAACTCATGACCGAAACTTAGTGAGTGAGGACCGACGGGGGAGGATGGCGCTCCAATTGTGTAGTAAACAGTTAAAGTAAACTGTATACTGCTGTGTTTAACCCTTTGAAACCTGAGCAAACTGGCTTGATTTCTATAAAATACATGGGAAGAAAGATATTTTGAAAAAAATACAAGCAAAATTATGTAAAAATTATTCAAAAAATAAAAAAAGTAAAATACAAGGAAAGGAAAATAAGGAAATAACCTTGTAAAAGAGGTCTCTCTGTCTCGGTCTCTCTCTCTCTGTGTATATATATGTGTATATATATATATATATATATAAATATAAATATAAATATATGCAAACAAACATTGAGAAGTTAAACTCAATTTAACCACCAGAAGTTTGATGTTTGCTGTTCTGCAGATTAATTCTCTTTGGTTAGGGTCGCCAAACATGATTACAGACAAATCAGCATCTCTGCTCCCAAATAACCACACCGCTTCTCTTTGTAACGTCCTCATGGATCTGCTCCCACGAGTAAAGGGTGGCAGCCCTTATCGGTGACAAAAAAAGCAAATGACTTATGTGAGTGGCTGGATTTGAAGATGGAAGTTTACATCTAATCACAGAAATAACGTTAACAAATAAAGCCACTGTGGTCTCGACCAGTCTTGATTAAAAATGTGGAGTCGGCTATGTCTGAGACCAAGACAAGACCGAATCAAAATGCGTTTAATTTCGGGACGAGACCCTCTAGTAGCGGTCTTGAGACCAACACTGATCTCGAGTATCACAACACTACTCCTAAATACACATTTTTGTCTTTGTTGATTGCGTTTAATCACACAGTGAGCACATGTTTTAATCTCTTTGCAGACTAGTTCAGGCTTCATGCTTGGTTCTGTGGTCCCAGCCACAGTCACCTGCAGCCATCTGCTTGCAATAAAATATTCAGACAGAAATAAAATCCTACATCAGTGTATTCCAGCTTCTATTTATGAATGCCAGCATTTACAATAACACTGACTGTTACGGAAAAACTTTTTGTTATTTAAATGAGATAGCATGTCCAAATTAGCCTGAAGGTTCAGGCTAATTTTACAGGAATGATACTTTAAAGGGGCTTTTCTGCTCTGTCAGCGCCTTTAAGCTGTAGATTTGAGCTTTAAGATGAGTTTGAGCCTGTGTTTGGTGATAATATCCTGTGTTTTGTTAAAGCCCACTGCAGTGCCCAAGCTGCAGAGCTCCACAGCTGCTCCCGAGAGTGCAGAAATCACCAAACTGTCACTAGAGGTCACTGCAGCTAAGGTCTCAGTGAAATCTGTCTCAGATCTGGTTTAACTGAGCTTCAAGATCAGAGAGTTCAGTATAAGGGCAGATTTCTGCATCTAAATAAATAATGTCATTCATTTTTTTAAAAGTTAAAATCTTTCATTCTTTTGTGGTGATATTAGAGAGACTGTCACGAGTCACAGTCATGCAGTTCTGTGCTTTTACAGAAATGTGAGCCACCCGCCTCAGTTCATTTGTGACTGCAGTAAAAGGCTTCCTGTTTGGAGGAACTGATGAGGCTGATTCTTATGAAAGGATACATAGCTAACATAGCAACCTACTGCTAATTCAGTTGATATTTTGCTCAGATTTGGGAGTTCCTACTAAGTATGGAGTTAGATTTTAGTAGTTTTCAGATATCGTAAAAAATATTTGTATTTCCAAACTATTATCCCCTTTCTTTTTAATGAGTTTTCAAAAAAAAAAAAAAATAGGAGCGGGCAGCCAGCTCAGCAAAAATGTTCTTGTCAAATGCAGAACAGATTTTTAATTTATTTATTTTTTTGCATATGGAGAACTTTGTGGCTGTGTTTTTTGTTGTCTCCATGGACACGGTGAATAATTAAGGCTCAGCAGACAGTGGAAATTTAATTATATAACTTTTATTCAATTTTATGTTCCTATTTGTAGCACTGACAAAAACTGACCAACGGGTAGGGGGATAATATTTCATTTTCAAAGTGAAATAATCAGGCAGTGGTTAGTTAACTTCCTCTTTGGGGAGAGTTTGACAGACATCATCCATCTTTCTGCCTCGGATAGCGTGGACTGAAGTGCCACACACGTCAAATAGAGGCTGAAAAATCGAACACGAACTCTGGAAATTTGAGTCTGGAAAAATCTGGACTGTTAAAACAGAAACTGTGTCATAACCTTGTGAATTGGTCACCTGATACTGTGACTGAAGGGGAAAACAAGCTGTTGCTGTAAAGATGGATCTCCACTGCAACTAATGTAAGCTCATATATTTGACATGTTACGTACTGCAGTTGATTGTAAGGCAACAGAGCAGCATCATCCTTAGAGTCTTAAAAGATATTGAATTCACCAATCAAAAAATATGGCCTTAAATGATTTTAATTTGACTTAAATAAATCTCTCAAAAGTCTTCAAAATGCCCAGATATGGGCATTTTAAGAATTGTTTTTTTTTCTAATGTTGCATTATAAAGTCTCAAAATAATTGGTAACATCTATTTTCAATAAAGAAAGAAATAATTTAATAAATTAATTTTCTTAAACCCGACTCGATGGGAATCCAATTAGTGGAATCTCCCGTGCAGATTGAGAAACACACAGAAAACTGTCCAGAAATGCCAGATATTTCCCACTTCTGTTGGTAAACTAAATAGATACTTTTATAATAATATATGTTCATTGTCTTTCATGTGTTTCACTCTTAAAGGGGTTGTTTTTTTTTTTTCAAAATTTGATGTAGATGATTAACCTTTTCTTTCAAAAGTCATGTTAAAATAATCATTTAGGTAAGATAAAATGATCCTTCTTTAAGTTTGGTAATGAGAAAATTGGCCATCAACTCAATTCCAAGTGGCATTAAAAAGTCTTAAATCGACCGTGCCTTAAGCTGCAGGAACCCTGTAAGAGGCAATTTATATTTGATTGTTAAAATATAACTTTTTTGAGGATTAGAAATGGAACAGTTATAAAGCTGATGAGACCCACGCGTTGTTCTCATAGTGTTTGCATTCTTTCCTCAGCAGGTGGATGGACGATCAACTGGAAAATCAGACAGCTGAAACCAGTTTCCAGCCAAAAAGAGGGTAAGTGGAGCTTCACCCTCTACCTTCAATATGTACAGTATGTCCTGTTATGTGAATTAACTCTTCGAAAAAGAACATGGGAAATCACCCCCATATTAGCAAGAAAGCTGGAGCTGCACCCTCTGCTTTCAATGTGTATGTACTGTATGTGAATTAACCCTTTGAAACCTGAGCAAGTTGGCTGTCTTGGTACAAAGTAAATGAGCAAAATAAATAAAATAAATGAATTAACACCAAATCAGCAAGAAATTACTAAAAGGTTTAGAAAAAATTGCCTGATTTTTTTTAAGAGAAAAAAAAAAGAATGTTTAACAAAACAGAATAACAACATACAAACAGGAAACTGACTTGGGAAAAGTGCCTTATAATAATTTGTTGCATAATTTTGAATACATAATTATGATCATTATATTTACAGTTTTCCTTGCTTTTTTTCAAATAAAACAATTCTAACTCTACTATTTCTTCCCTATGTTTTTGAAAGAAATCACAGCAATTAGCTTTGGGTTCAAAGGTATTTAAATGCTTGTAAAGACAAGTGATGTCACTCCAGGTTTTAAAGGGTAAAGGTAAAGGATCAGACTACAGAACTGCACCATGAAATGATAAATACATGACATCATTAGTTGTGGAATATTTTAATGTGAATCTCTTTCCAGTGTCAACATTAATACCATACAGTATATTCATTCTAGCGTCCTCTACAAAGTCTCGGTCCAGCAGTCGGTTCAGCTGAATAATGAAGGCAGACGAACTACAGAATCATTCACGGTTAGAAATCTCAGACTGAACTGCAGACTGAGGACAGCTCTGTAGAGGAACTCTTGTTGTTCTCTCTGCTGGGTTTAAGTGCACAAACACAAAATAAAGTGACAACTCACTGAATGAGGAAGCACAGTAACACTCACTTCAAAGCCAAAGGGAGGATGGAGCCGGACTGTTTGTACCGGGCTAATGGATTTTAAAGTCATCGTCTCAAACTATACCAACCAGACTGTCATCACTGATGGAATAGTGTCGAATTGTTTGCTAATCGGAGACTCAGGATATCTCAGGGAGCCTGTTGAAGCTGGATGTTTTGGGGCAGGAATGGAGTGAGTGGGTGGAGTGACTGGGTGGAATGGGGATGAAGTGCGCTGAGGAGAAGCAGCCTGGCGGACTTCAGTAAGCGTGGTCTGCCACAAACAGAGACTCCTGAGCTGCTGCTCCTTTGTCCCCAGAGGACACGTACTTCCCCAGAGCTGCCTTGCTGTTATTCTGCAGAGAAACACAAAGCAAAGAGGTACTCATTAAAACAGCAGGTTTTTTTGACTTCACATTGCTAGGTTATAATTCATGACTGCTACTGTCTTTCAGCGGGTTTAAAGCATAACTGTTGTTTTTCTTTTGTTGGTGAAGATTTGTAGTTTCTTCCATTTGTATATTTTTGTAATAATTCAGATATGAATATGTACAAACTGTATATACCAGCACAAATAAATATACATTTCAGAACAATATATAAGTAAGAACAATAACATCCATAATTACTACAGTGTGGTTGTTTGCCTCCACAAAGCAGTCAAGTTACAGTTTCCATCCATGTCTGTCCAGAGTCATATGTAGCCATGATAGTACAGTGCTTCATTCGTTCATTCATTCATTCATTCATTCATTTTATTTAAAGTCTCAGAAATCACATTGAGGGTTAACCCTCATTTTCAGTGGTGCCGAGGTACAAACAACATTCAACTTAAAACAATTATCAATAAAGAAAATAAAAGACTTGTAAAGTAAAACGTTTTTTTTTTTAAATCTGAAAACAGTGACAGTCACCATCAATGAGATCACACATTAAACCGTAGGATTTGCTCAGTGTTATCAACGAGGACGGCTTCAAATTTTTGCTTTAGTATATTCCAAGTATGTGAGGTATGTACTGGTTTGAGTTTGCTTTACTTTGTTTAGGAGGTTTCTGTTTCTGTTTGTGTTCCATGTTTCTTGTTTTTTTGTCTCTGGTTTCTCTTGTCCTGTTTCCTGTTTTATTTTGTATTTTCACTCCTCGTGTGTCACGTGTGGTTTTTCTTCCTGTCTCCCTGTTGCCCTGTCTTTGTTCTTCACCTCACTCCCTGACAGGGCATAGCAGAAAAAAAGGCTGATCTTTCGAGCTCAGTGCATTACTGATACCACCAAACATTTGCACAAACTTTCGGGAAATTTCCTTGAAGGCTTCATGAATAAAAATGAGATGGACACAAAGTCAGTGATCTTGATTTTGACCACCAAAATCAAATCAGTTCATCATTCAGACCAAGTGCGCCAAATTCGAAGTAATTCCCTCAAAGCGTTCTAGAGATATCGCATTCATGCTCAGACTTCGATCCAAATTAGTCTGCATCAAGTCTGAAAGAGAGACTGAATCAGTAAGAGATACATAAATGGACAGGACTTGTATGGAGCTTTTCTAGTCTTTTGACCTCTTAATGCACTTTCACAATATGAGTCACATCGACCCATTCACACACACATTCACACACTGGTGGCAGAGAGTACAGCACATGGTGCCACCTGCTAGTAAGTTTTGAAACACTCACACACTGATGTAACAGCCATTAGGAGAAGTTTGGGGTTCAGTATCTTGCCCAAGGATACTTTGACATGTTGACTGAGGGAGCTGGGGATCAAACCACCAACCTTATGACTAAAAGATGACCCGCTCTATCTCCTGAGCCACAGCCAATATTTAACCAAGTTTCAAAAAACCTGCATACATGCACTAATTTTGGTGGAAAAGGGGTAACACCTGTGTACACAAAATAATAGGCTTATTGGTCCTGTACTGTACGGACATGCACACACACACACACACACACACACACACACACACACACACACACACACACACACACACACACACACACACACAATCAAATGCATAACTCCCTAAAAATAAACACACACAATTTTGTCAGAAAATGAAAGAAATGAGCAATTTGTGTATTGTGCCAATAAATGTGTACACACAGTACCAGTCAAACAACTACTTGTATTTAATTTTACTGTCTGTTGCTTCATCTCTCTCCTCCTCCTCCTCCTCCTCCTCCTCCTCCTCCTCCCTCCTTACCAGGGCTCTCTTGATGTACTCCTCCTGGCATGCCTTGCCGTTCTCCTTCTTGCCTCCCCAGGCCTTCAGTGCTGAGGCCTGCAGGGCGCGGCCGTAGGAGAAGGTGAGGGCCCAGGGCCTGTGCAGGGCGCACTGGTTGATGGCGTTGAGGTTGAGGGTGGCCTCCTCCTCACTCTGACCGCCAGACAGGAAGGTCACACCTGGGGGAGGACGATGCAGAAGAGGACGGTCAGGTGGAAATAAGGTATACTCATGATAACCAGGTGTGCAGAAGTGTGTATGTCCATCTCACCTGGCACTGCGGGGGGCACAGTGCGGCGCAGGGCGGTGACAGTTGCCATGGCGATCTCCTGAGGGCTGTACTTTGTGGGGCAGGAGTGTCCAGCAGTCACCATGTTAGGTTTGAGCAGCGTGCCCTCCAGATAGACGTGGTGGTCAGACAGCGCCTTGTAGACAGCTGCTAACACCTGGAAGACAGAGAGCAACACTGATCTCCATAAAGCAGAAACACATTCAGAAGTGTGACAGCAGGACGGCTGCTGTGGGTATATAAAGTCACTTTGTGTAAGAATAGCAAATGTGTCTTTGGGGCCCCTGAAGGGCAGTACTAGCCTCACCTCCATAAAACATGCCTGAATGGGATAAAAGTGACAAAGCACACATTCATGATCCCCAAAAGATGAATCTATTGACTCTGGAGTTTCACATAAATCCAAAAATGGGTCACAAGGACTCGTGAATGTGTCAAGTTTGTAAAAAAGCACACATTATTTTGAAATATGGTGAATGTCCAGCACAGAGCTTTTACTCTGAAATGCCATTTATTTTTTTACCTTGCAATATGTTTTATTTCTTTGTGTTTTAAGCCAGTGCATTTCATGATATGAAACCCTGTCACTGGACCAATTGGGAACAACTGGTTTAGAGTGAAATACCAAAGCAATTATTGGATAGATTTTCAGGTACTTTGGTTCAGACACGCCTCCCTCAGGATGAACTGGAATAACTGGGGCTGTACCCGACTCAGAATTATGTCCATTGGATCAGATTCAGCTGTTCAATTCCTATTCTGCAATTCCTTGTTTTTCTCCATCTAAAGTTGTTCAGTTTGAATGGGAACCAGTGGGACGTGTGATAGCGAATGTCAAAAAACATCCCCAGAAGAACACTACACACTGAGAAACACAAAACAGATGCTCGACTTGAAGCTGTCTCAGTCGACTGAGGGGTCTCCAACCAATGATTAGAAGCTCCAGCTTTCGGGGGCAGCTCTTGTAATAACTTTGGTTAATTTCTAAATTTTCAACTAGCTCCGTCATCAGGTCAACATTTGTCCAGTGCATTGGTTTTTGAACAGCGCAACCACTGACACCAGTTTAGAGCAGTTGTCATTTTCAGAGCCTGTACCAACATTGTATAAACAGTAAATGTACTTGCACAAATCTGTGCACCCATGGGTGTTTAGATCTGAAAATTAGGTGTGTAGGTCTTAGTGTGGCTGCTCTAACCTGGTAACATGACAACACGCAATGCTTGTGCACTGCCTGCCTGCTCTTTACTAAGTTTATCATTTTATTGCGAAGAGACAATATTTCAGGGCTTTTTTTCTTTTAATATGTAAAAACCTTTGAAACTGCTCTATGGCTGGTGCTGTACTTACAACTAATCTGCATTTGCAGTTTCTTCAGGCTGCTGTGAAACACTAAACTCCAGTACATTCACAGTGAACTCCAGCTGTTTTTTTAAATGCCTTTTGTGTATCTGTCTTGACTTTCAACCCCAGCAGCAGACATGATCAGACATGATCCAGACAGCTCAGATGTGAAAATATGCACCACATGTGAGCAGACTGCTGGCCAGCCTGCACACCTTTTAATTGCGGAGAACAAGCCACATTCAGGGTAATGGCCACTTTCCTGCATTAGTAAGAATTGCAGTTGCGACCACAATGATTTCAAAGGTCAGTCTCAGTATAGTCCTCAATATGTCACAGCTGATCCCCCCCTGACCTCCTCTGCTGGATCCGCTCCCTCCATCACTCACCTTCTCAGTCACATACTGGCAGCGCTGCAGATTGTGGTCACCGTCTGGAAGAATCTCAGGCTCCACAATGGGCACGATGCCATGCTGGGGGAATAGTGGATGGTAGAAAACATAGCAACCGGTGTCATGACAACAGACAATAGCACTTCCTCTCCTGAGTGTTCCACAGTTAGTTAGACAGGAACCTGATGGTTGTGTAATGGCTGTTTGAGTTGCATCACTGCACTGAGACAACAGGCTTCTGTAACCAAGCTGAACATCTCAGAATGTAAATGTGTGTTGTGTTTAAATGTGTGTGTGTGTGTGTGTGTGTGTGTATGTGCGTGTGTGTGTGTCTAACCATCTGGCAGATGCTGGCATAGCGGGCCAGCACATTGGCGTTCTCCATTATGGCCAGATTGGATGGGGTGGTGGGGGTGATCTTCAACACGCATCGCCACTTGGCAAAGTCGGCGCCGTCCTTCTTGTACTGAGCACAGCGCTCGTAGAGCCCGTCCAGACCTGACAGAGACACGGCACAGACGGCTGCTTTGAGCGATGGAGGAAGGCGAGGACAATTTGTACTGCTGAAGGAGCACTACAGAGAGAACTTTTAGCTTCCACAGAAGTACAATTACTCTTGTGTTTGCTCTGCAATTAAACTCCATCACAACATATTAGCAGTTTGTTTCCCCAGTAGATGAGTTCACCTCCAACATTATTAATGACTTAGTATTTATTGACCTTGAAAGGCTCACCCTGCATGCCTTTATTTTCCAGTAGATTAGATTACTGCAACAATCTGTTCGTGGGAATTTCAAAACACGCTGTTCTAGGAAACTAGTAAGTATGACCACATTACGCCACTTCTAAAATCCTTACACTGGCTACCTTTCATTCAGAGAGCTTTTAAAATCTTGATGCTGGTCTGTAAGTCAATCTATGGCTCAGTGTCCAAATACATTCAAATATATCTTGGACATGCTTGTGACATGTGAACCTTCTAGGACTGGCCCAAGAGTCAGAACTAAAAATGGTGATGGTGCATTTTATCATTCAGCACAAACCTGGAACAATCTCCCAGATGATGTTAGACAGTCCTGATTCTGACCACTTTAAGGTCAAAGTTAAAACTTTCCTTTACACTGCCTACACCATCCTTTTTAAACTTGATTTTTAAACCTTTTTAAATAATATTCTTTATCTTGCACCTCCTGTCTGCACGTTTGCTGTTATTAATGGTGATTTTTGATTTTTTAAAAAAAAAAAATCTAAACCATTTAGTAATTAATTTTACTTTTTATATCTTTTCTCTTTATTCTTTTATTGTAAATCTGTATCCTTTATGTTTCGATTGCTCTGTAAAGCACTTTGAATTACCCTGATGTATGAAATGTGCTGTACAAATAAAGCTGCCTTGTCTTGCCTTTATGATATCACATTATACTTTTATGAGCACTTAAAAAACCCTGCTGTTCATTTCCTGCCGCCGTGGTTCCAGCTGCAGGTAAACAGGGTGTACAGGATATTTGATGTCTCATTTCTCTGCGAGTTTAATTATTAATGTTTACACCATGGTCACTGAGAATGCGCACTTCTGATCCGCAAGTCAGTTTTAAGGTCGGCTTATGTAAAGAGATTGGAGCGAGGGTAATTTGTGTAACCACCTCCAACACCAACTACACGACTTTAGAAAATGTTTAATATTCGAATCTGGATCAACTGAAGGTTGGAGAGGAAAGAGAGGCGAATGGAAATAATTTTGCTGTGCAGCTCATAGCCTGAAGGACAGCTGCAGGGGAAAGGAGACGTGACCACCAGCCCACAGAGCGATAAAGAGATGAGGGATCCCAGGTCAGAGAGAGAGAGAAAGACAGACAGTGAGAGAGAACAGAGGGAAGTACATGTTGTCCACTACCTGCATCCAAGTGGTCATTTGTGCCAAAATTAAGGACATTTTCTCAAGGTCTGTTGCGACATCACATTGACAAGAATGACGCAGAATCAACCTTTGACCACCATCAGTTCATCCTTGGGTCCAAGTAGACATTTGTGCCAGATTTGAGGAAATTCCCTCAAGACCTTGTTGAGATATCGCATTCTCTAGAAAGAAACAAACCAAGACACACTGACCTTGACCTTTGACCTGGGACCATCAAAATCTGATCAGATCATAGTCTTAATGGTCGTTTATGCCAAAGTTGCGGAAGTATAATAAAGGCCTTTTTGAGATATCACATTTACAGTAATGAGACAGACGCAAGATAGTAGTGATCTTGACCACCAGCAGTTCATCCTTAAATTCAAGTGGACTTTGTGCCATATTTGAGGAAATTCCCTTAAGCCCTTCTTGAGATATCGCTTCATACCAAAGAGACAAACCTAGTCACAGTAATCTTGATCTTTGACCTATGCTCACCAAAAGCTAATCAGATCATAGTTGAGTCCAAATGGTTGTTGGTGCCAAATTTAAGGTAATTTCCTAAAGGCCTTTTTGAGATATTGTGTTTACTAGAATGAGACAAACGCAAGGCCATTGACCTTTGACTACCAAAACTTGTTACTTTACCCTTAAGTCTAAGGAGACGTTTGTGCCAAATTTGAGGAAATTCCATAAAGGCCTTCATGAGATATCACATACTCCAGAACTAGATGGACCAGGTGACAATGACTTGACTTTTGATCTATGACCACCAAATCTAATCAGTTCATTGTTGAGCCTAAATGGACGTTTGTGGTAAATCTGAAGGAATTCCCTCAAGCCGTTTTTGAGATATCGCATTCACAGACGTATGAATACACAAACAACCCGAAACATAATGCCTCTGGTGCTAAGGCATAACAGGCAGAAAATACATTTAAAAAAAAAAAAAAAGTTGAACCATTTAGCTGCAACTCAGCAGTAGTATATAAAACAAGCCCTTCTGTGTGATTCATGCTCACATTTCAAATGCATTTTAATTTCGAAAGCTTTTCTTCGTCCTGGTGTCAGTGAGTGAAATCTGTAGCATTTTATGTCCTGATGACAACAAAGCCAGTCATTAATTAGTACCCTAGATAACATTTGCTAATTTAATTCATTCTTCCAGAACAACAAATCTATCGTGTGACACCCGTTTTTTTCTGCCCTCATTGTAGTAAGGAGTCCCTGTGTACCTTGAGTAGTGGTCTCTCCGTTGGTGCCTGCAAGGGGAACCACACCCTTGTCCACCTTGATGCCCACCACCATGCCCTTCTCTTTGATCAGCTGGGGGAAGAGCTTGCCATTGTCTGTCTTCTGGTAGAGCGTCTCGTGGAAGAAGATGACGCCGCCGATGCAGGGGTTGACCTGATCATCGGCGGTGAAGAGGAGCTGTCGGTAAAGCCTCCTGTTCTCCTCCGTGTTCTCAGCGTTGATGCTCTGAAAGCGCTTGGCCATGCTGCCTGGAGGTGTCAGGAGACACAGAGAAGGTGGGTAGAGTTGCATTGCAGGTTTTTAACAGAGAGCCTGCATTACAAATTGGGCAATTTACCAGTCAGGGAGACTGGTAAATGCTTTACACACATCTTCCCTGTGGCAGCACAGAGGATCTCTAAAATCAGCACAGTTTCAAGGTGGGCATCCAAGATCAGTGTCACCAATTCAGTAGCTGACCAAATGTCTCCCCTTTTGTTCCTGACTTATGACCTTAAGTAATGTCCAGGAAAGTGTTTTTGCAGAACATTATGATGTCACAGTCGACCTTTGACCTCCTCAGCTTCATCATTATATCCTCTTAAACATTTGTGTAAAATTTGAGAATATGAATTTTTGAGTTATGGCCAAAAACATGTTTTGACTGTAAAATCTAATCAGTTCATTTTTGAGTCCAAGTGAACATTTGTACCAAATTTGAAGAACTTGCCTCAAGGTGTTCTTGAGATATTGAGGTTATAAGAATGGGACAGATGTAAGGTCACACTGACCTTGACCTTTGACCACCAATTTCTAATCAGTTCATTATTGAGTCCAAGTAAGTTTGTGCTAAATTTGAAAGAAACTCCCTCAAGGTGTTCTTGAGACATCACAAATAGGACGGACAAGGCCACTGTGGCCTTGACTTCTGACCTGTAAACACCAGGTCAAATTAGTTCATTCTTGAGTGGATGTTTGTGCCTAATTTGAGGAATTATCTAAAAGCCTTTTTGAGATATCACACTGAATTAGAAAAAAATTTCTCACGGTCCTCTTGAGATATTGTGTTCATGAGAATAGGTGAATGGGTGGATGGGCGGATGGACAGATGGACAGACAGATGGGCGACAGACAGACAACCCAAAAACATAATGCCTCTGGCCTTGGTTGTCACTGCCACAGAGCCCTTAAGACAACTATAAATATCACAACATGCAATGAAATTAATCTGAAAAGTTGCCACTGAAATAAGGGATTTTTTAGGCCCCAACAATCAGAAAACCACTCTGGGAGCCTCAAGTAGATATTAGAGGAACTACAGTTTTTGGCACCTCCACATTAATTTTTCAGCCCCGGAGGTTGCCACATGGTTAGCAGGCACAAAAACGGAAGACTGAATACATTGCATGAGCTTTTATATTTTCAGCAATTACTTTAATTTGAGGGGATTAAGATATTTTATGAAAAACCTTTTCTTCAATTCTAAACATCACATACCCACCAGATAGATTTTTTTCACAGTTTTTAATATGATCACTGTGAAGCTGAACTGGATGAACAAAGTGAGAATGGTCCTTTGTCTGCTGCAGTCGTACCTGTGGATTCATCAGCTGCCAGGATGCCTTTTCCAGGAGCTACGATCCTCTGAGCGATATCACTCAGCTCCTTCTTCTGCTCAGCTCCCAGAAATGGATATGCATGAGTCATGTTGGCTGGGATTGAGATAAGAAGAGAAAGAGAGAGACAAATACTGACTGATTTCTTAATAAATGCGTATGTCGGAAGCAGAAGGAGATTGTGCCGTCTTACAAAATCAAACCACAATATTTCCACACTCTGTTCTCCACATCTGAAAAGTAAATGTTGAGAAAGCCTGGTCTTTATCTTTCACTCTTAAATTCCACTGTGCAAAGAGCAGAACCCTCAGTTGTTGACACGTCCTTGATTACATGGTTCTGTTCAAAAATCGGTGGAGACACTCGCTGGTTCACTAGATAGCACAATGGTTCTAAGAGTCCTAAATGGAACTAGTTGAAGAATCAGAACTGATTTGGAGGTATAGGGGCTTCGGTTTCATCCATAACATCTTATACCAATACCAATTCATTGTCTATTGTCGGAGCAGTTCCAGAAATTACAGAGTGCTCCAAGGATGATGTTCTTCAGCAGGTCAACGCTAAAGTTATGCTGCCTTCACGTGCTCCTCGAAAAAAGATAATATTTACTGTATTTACAAGTTAGAAGCATAGCCACACAGCCTGGGATATGTCAGTTATTTGCAGCAGCATTGATTGTGACAGTGCACCTGGTGGAAATAGCATGTAGTTTCTCCATATGACAAATATGGTTAAAATTAGATGGAAAACTGTAAATTTCCAAAAGTCCAGAATGACACCCAGAAATAATGCAATGTGTGTTTTTATGCTTTGATTGGATCAAAAACTGCAGTTTGGGTTTTCATTATATTTCATTTGTACTTTGTTTTTTGGACATTTTATATCAGCATTTAAAGCTCGTTTTCAGTTTCCACATTTTTCTGCATGCTTGTTCTGCATTTGGGCTCTCCATCAAAATCATTCCTGACACTTTCATTGACTTAATTCTACATCAGTCCTATCATAAACATGAATTAATTATTTGTCAGAATTTTAACTTTTAAATTCCTTTTTTTCATGATGATACCACTTTGTTTTTAGATGAATATATATATATATATATATATATATATATATATATATATATATATATATATATATTCATATCCTACATGCAAAGATTGATTTTAATTGTTTGTGTGATGATGGTGCATTTTTTTGCACTTAACAGTATGAACGTAACAATTTTGTTTCCACGGTATATTTTAGACTTCTTGTAGGAGCTGAGCAGAAAATTCACAGATTAAACACAAATACGCAATCTTGACAAAATGTATGCAATATGCATGAACACAGCCAAAATTATCAAAAAAAAGAAAGAAAAAAAAGAAGAACGACAAGTGCGTAAAACACGCCAAACAGTCCCTAAGAGTGAATGTCTGTAATAAATAGCGTGTTTCCTCCAGAGGAGCAGCTTCTCTGTCCGCCCTCTGAACTCCAAACTGTCACAGTCTTTCCAGAGAGTGAGACTTCCTGTTGGAAACTGGCTGCTGTACTTTTAGGAATTTTGCCGACAATGTTTCCTGCTTGTACCGCTCTGTAAAGCGACATTAATATCTGCGGTAATACTATGTCGCAGCTCGTCATGACGGCACTTCCGCGTCCTTGCCAAGCCCTCTGAAGGACTTTAACTTGTACAGACAGTTCCAGAACTTTAACTTCAGGGAAAACGACTTCATTTTTCACGCTGCTTTACTGTGAAAAAGTTATATTTTGTGGATTAAAGAATAAGTTATAATGAGTAATTCAATTAGCATGACGTAAAATGCTTTTTAAGGATGTAATAAGAAAAGTTAGACTAATAAACTCTGTCTGAAAGGAGTATGAGACAGTCTGTCAGCTTATTAGCTCATGTTTTAAAAAAATAAAAACTTAAAAATAAACTCACCAAACTGTTGCTAGACGCAGTGAGTCCACAGAGATGCAGGAAGCTACTGTCGTAAAAAGGCAAGAGATGGAGAGAGAGAGAGAGGACAGGAGGACAGCAGACAGGGGCGATGCCTCAGCGGCTCTGTTCAATCAGAGCGCAGCTTTCAACACTACTGACGCAGAGTTTCATCCAATGGGAGGATGTTTTACATGTGCGGTCAGGCTGAACGGTGATGTTGAAACTGTTGGGTTTTCTAAACCCTCAGTATGGTCTTATAGGCAAATAGTCGCTAAATCGAGGTCAAACTGGGATGACCATAGACTGTATATGAAGATTTTTATATATATGATCACCCCATTTAAACAGCTGCATTATGATCAAAGCGCAAAAAAAACCAACTACATTTTATGAGGTAAAATTGCATGTTCTTCAGTTAAAACTCCAATTAAGAAAAATATTGATTAACCCTCATTCATTTCTTTCAAAAACATGGAGGAAAAAAAGGCAATGACCAACTTGGTAAGAAATAGTCCACAATCTACAAGAAATGAACAGATTTAGAAAAAAAGGTAGGGTGAAAGAGATCTAGGGAATTCTATATTTCTTATTATCATAATTACATTTTTAGAATTATGGTTCATTTTCTTGTTTGTTATTTGCTTTCATAAAAACATATTTTTTTTTGTTTTGCTTTTAAAAATAATTCAGTGCTGATAATAATAATAATAATAATAATAATAATAATAACAATTCAGTTATCAGCCTCTTGTTTACACTCTCTAAGCATTAAAAAATTCTAGGCTTAAAGCCTGTGAACACAACCAAGTCAGAAGAACCACTTCCCGACTCAGAATCTCTGACACTCCAACCTTCTGAGCTCACATGACTGCGGCATAAGAGCTCCCTTCTACTCTTGGCAGCTGCCTTCTGGAGACATACCTGTTCAGACATGTTATGATACAGGAACAACATTTCTGTTACAAGCTGATGTGAAGGCTTGTGTCTTCAAATGCATTCTTAGAGTGTGTTTCAAATCTCTTACTTTGTCTCTTTACTTTGTGTACTGCATCTGCCCCTTTAAAGTATGTACTGATTAATGCTGTATGCACACAACTGGGGCATACTATTTCTTCACTACACTGCGCCTTAAACTTCGACCCTCTTGCTCACATATCCGAGCTCGCCTCAGACGAAGGTCTACTCTGAAAGCTCTGCTGTTCTTTCTTTATGATGTTAAACTTTTAAGGTATAGCTGCATACATTATGGATTTTAACACTATATATTCACAACAGTAAAATAAGTTGACATAAACTCAGTGGATGTGATGCATCTTCCACCGCAGAGGATTGTGGGCTAGAATAATAAAAGCAAGCAGGCTTGAAAATCTGCAAAGTCAGACCAGATGTCATAGAACATCTTGGTATTTTTTTCATACTGCATTTCATGTAGTGGGACATACTAAATCTCTTACATGCTAAGTAGTATGGTAGTATAGGTATTGGAATGCAGTTAGTTACAAAAGAATGGGATGTCGCCTGTGAGACAGAGCTGAGGTCTTAAAAACCCAATTTACACAGCGAGTGTACGTGAGGATACTCACATGCAGATACGTAAGTGCTACGTGACCAGAGCATCATCACCCTGAGGAAACCCCTGTGGACGACCACAGCAGTAATAGTGTCAGTGGTTCACAGTATGGAATTACTTACATTTTTTTATAAGTCATTCAGACAGAGTTATGCAACATAACCTCAGTGCTGCTCTGTGCTTTTTCCATGTAGGGTACTGAGAAAAAATTTTTAATTGACTCACAGAAGCTGAATTAAAGTTGTCAGCTCTCTTTTGCCTGGACATCGTGTTTACACAGTATAAGATAAGTGTTGAAAAAAACAGAAACAAAGAACAAACATATGGAAAATTACATTTCTGTACTAATATCGCTCCGCTCTCACTCTCTGTGTGTTTATTTGACCATATATAGGCGAGTTTTTATTACAGATTTACACAAAACTTAAGCAATATTTTCAAACTACAAATAAAACACAATTGTGACTGTGTTTCCAGTGAGTGATGCTCTGCGTTTTCTCCTTTGGTGATAACATTCCAAGAAACGTGGTGATGGATGTTCAAAACTTTAGTAGCTTTATTCTATTGCAGCCACCGCACTAACCATCATTATTTCCAATCCAAGGCCACGTAGGCGTGTTATGGAGCCATAGTGGAAAGGCAAGCCCCTTATACGAGGGAGCAGCCACGTATGAGGGATTTCTGGGAGGTGATAGTCCATGATTTCATGGAGGAATTGTGGATTCAAAACTTCCAGCAATAACAGCTCTTGTAGCTCCTTCTGCATCATGAGGGAGCCAGTTCCTACTAACAAGCACATAGCCATAGCATCATGTGACCTAGAAAAGCCAAAAATGTGTTTACATTGCAGTTTTGAAACGTCTAAAATACCAACTCATGTGGCCATAAAAACATTTTTTATTTTTTTTCTCCAAAACTGGCATGTTTCCAGTTACTTTATACATTTTATAAAATAATTCATCATTCTGTTCTCCTCTGAGTTATATACAAGTACATTTTCAAGGACCAAGTCAAAAAATGTCTGATTTTCAAGGTATTCAAGGACTTACATTTCTGAGTGTTGAATTCAAGTACTTCAAACACCCTCAAGAACCTTGTATGAATCCTGAGTTGGGTACTTCCCCCATAGGGAGAGCACCCAGCTAGCAGGCAACGTTCCCATAACATTAGCTAACATTACCTACAAGCTGCAATAATGTTCTAAAGAAATCTTTTTTTTTTATCAAATGCTCAAAGAACGTTTTAAGGATGTTTACCAATTCAAATATTGTTCCTTTAAATTTAAATACCAACTAAGAAATAATGTTTTAATTGCAATATTCTGAGGATGCTTGGTGATGCTGAGAGGTGACAGATCATAGAATGTTCTTTTTATAAAACATTCCCACAATATTACATGAGAACTAAGGAAGAACATTTTCAAAGCAACAATCGAAAAATGTGTTCAGGATGTTACTGAAGCCTGAGATTATACAACATTTTTGAATGAAGTGTTCCTGTAGTG
This sequence comes from Plectropomus leopardus, assembly GCF_026936395.1. Taxonomy (NCBI): domain Eukaryota; kingdom Metazoa; phylum Chordata; class Actinopteri; order Perciformes; family Serranidae; genus Plectropomus; species Plectropomus leopardus. Next base: position 2,333,982 of record NC_142193.1, read on the forward strand.
TGATATGTTAACAAATGTAGAACATTTTGCTGCAACAAAACACATAGAATGTTCTTTTATGAAACATTCCCACAATTTTGCATGAAGACAACAATACAACAAACAGAAGACCGTGCATTTTATTTTATTGAGAATGATGTGTGAAATGTGTGTAACTGAGTTTACAGAAGAAATACAGCACTGTTTTCGTGAATCACAAACCCAACTAACAAGTTTTGCTCTAAAAATGTTCTGAGAATGTTTCACAGGATAGCATTTTCTGAAAACATTCCCAGAAATGTTTGTTGACAACCTTCTTAAAATGTTTTTGATATTGCCAGACTTCATCAAAATCAAATCTGAATAGGCTTTTTTTTTACAGAGGACTTTTAGAGGGAAAGCACAGGCGTAAATAATAAAATAAATGACAGCTGAATTCCATTTAGCTTCTTTGATTTCAGGGTCCTTGTATCCTGCAGACCTGCTTACTGTCCCTCTCACTGGAACACTTTAACAGAACAGAGCCCTCGTCAGTGTCATTAGTGACACCTGTGCCCACTGTGACCAGTCAAAGTGTTTGCTGGGAGAAAGAATCATTGTGTTTCTCCCTGTGGACTGAGCCACGTGTAGCTTGTGTTACAAAAAGGTGAGACAGGTGAATGATGGAACGTTCAGGAATGATGCATGGTGCATGATGTTATTAGTTTCATTGGCCTTTCTTTCTTGTTTGACATAACTAATGTTAGATGGCTTGCACTGTAAATAATTCTACTGTTAAATTACAGTAAAGAGCTGACAAAACATATGCGTCATTGTAGCTACGCCTATTTTTTAAAATTTTTTTTTATTTATTTATTTTTTTTTACAGTTTATGGTCACAGGGTGCTGGTGGCACCCAGCAGCCCTGGGTCTAACCTGTGTAATGGTAGCAGAAGTCTGTTTAGATATAGAAAAAATTAATACTGGATATTAGAAAAAAAGGCATACTTTATTCATAGTGGTCATAGTGCTCATGCTGGTTCAGATACACCCAGCAGGAACCTGTGAGCCTGAGATGTTTTGACAACGTGCTACGTGTGCAACCTGATACAGAAGAATTAAATAATTCAAAGAAGAATCAGAATCAGAATCAGAATCAGAATACTTTATTTATCCCAAGGGAAATTCTGTTCGTAACAGTGCTCCGCTCAACAACAACAAACAGGTAAGAAAAACAAGACAATGCACATAGTGCACATAATGACAGAATAAACTATATACATAGTGCAAAGAGCAGTGCGCAAGAAATAAATAAGACTGTACAATAAGTGTCAGGTTATTATGAAATAACCTGACACTGTGCAGTGAGTGTGGAAGGATGACAGTGAATTTACAGAGATGAGTTGTACAGTTTTATTGCCACTGGGAGAAAGGACCTTCTGTGACGCTCAGTTTTTGAGGTGGGTGGTCTGAGTCTGTTGGTCCGTGTGCTCCTGTGCTGGACCAGGAGCTGATGGAGGGGGTGGGTGTTGTTGTCCAGGATGCTCCGTAGTTTGAGAAGCATCCTTCTCTCCATCACTGTCTCCAAGGAGTCCAGCTTCACCCCCACCACATCACCAGCTTTGTGGATGAGTCTGTTGAGTCTGTTTGCATCTGCAGCCCTCAGTCTGCTGCCCCAGCACACCACAGCAAACAGAATCGCACTAGACACCACAGACTCATAGAACATCCTCAGCATCGTCCTGCAGATGTTGAAGGACCTGAGCCTCCTCAGGAAGTAGAGGCGGCTCTGTCCTTTCTTATAAAGGGCTTCGGTGTTCCGAGCCCAGTCCAGTTTATTGTCTATGTGGACTCCTAGATATTTATAGTCCTCCACAGTGTCCACGTTGACCCCCTGGATGGAAACAGGGGTCACAGGAGGCCTGGTCCTCCTCAGGTCCACCACCAGTTCCTTAGACTTTGCCACATTGAGCTGCAGGTGGTTCAGCTCACACCATGAGACAAAGTCCTCCACCACAGCCCTGTACTCAGTCTCCTCACCCCTCAGACTGCGACATCCACCCTGCAAGAAGGAGCGCTACCGCAGGTCATTCATCCCATCTGCAATAAGACTCTATAACATCAGCATCACTGGCTGAATAATTTGCACAACAAACTTTTGTAAATTCTATTCTCAAATCCATCTTTTGTGTACATACTTATTCTATTACTTACTTATTATGTGTACATACCTTTTTCCTCTATGTACATACTTATTTTATTACTTATTTATTGTTATTTGTTATTGTATAATTGTGTTATTGTATAATTGTGTTATTGTTATTTTCTTTGTTACATTCCACTTTCTCTTTTTCATGCTGCTGTAACATTTGAAATTTCCCCCAATGGGGGATCAATAAAGGAATATTCTATTCTATTCTATTCTTCTGCTGATACATCCAACTATGGCAGAGTCATCAGAAAACTTCTGAAGGTGGCAGAACTCTGACCGATAGCTGAAGTCCGTGGTGTAAAGGGTGAAGAGAAAGGGAGAGAGAACAGTTCCCTGAGGTGCCCCAGTGTTACTGACCACTCTGTCTGACACACAGCTCTGCAGGCGCACATACTGTGGTCTGCCAGTCAGGTAGTCAATAATCCAGGACACAAGAGGGGCTTCAACCTGCATCTCCATCAGCTTCTCACCCAGCAGAGCCGGCCTGATGGTGTCAAAGGCGCTGGAGAAATCAAAAAACATGATCCTCCCAGAGCTGGCTGGCTGGTCCAGGTGAGTGTAGACTCGGTTCAGCAGGTAGATGATGGCATCATCTACTCCCTGGTGGGGCTGGTAGGCGAACTGGAGGGGGTCCAGGGATGCAGTGACCATGGGCCGAAGCTGATCCAGAATCAGGCGCTCCAGGGTCTTCATAACGTGTGACGTCAGAGCCACTGGTCTGTAGTCCTTATTGCTCCTGGGATGGGGAGTCTTCGGGACCGGAACCAGGCATGATGTCTTCCACGTCACAGGGACCCTCTGGAGGCTGAGACTCAGGGTGTAGAGTCGATGTAGAACTCCACACAGCTGGGGGGCGCAGGCTTTGAGCACCCCAGGCCTAACACCGTCAGGGCCTGCTGCCTTGCTTGAGTGGAGGGCTCTCAGCTGATTCCTGACCTGGTCAACAGTCAGGGACAATGGAGGACCTGGTGGGGAGGGGGGAGAGGTGGGGTCTATGGGCTCTGATGTGACAAGGGGGGCGGGTGGCTGAGCGAAGGTGTGAGGTGGAGGTGTGAGACCCTCACAGGACGATGAGTGAGGATAAGGAGGGGGGGATCAAAGGGCGCTGGTCGGGGACAGACACCAGCAGGGACTGATGGGGGTTGAACCGGTGCCACTGAGTCAAAAAAAAAATGCCCTCAACCTTCCTGCTGCCCTTAGGTCTGTAGCCGGTGATGGTGTTCATGCCACTCCAGACTTCCCGTATATTATTTGTCTGGAGAAGAACAGTGGCTGGAAATGTCTGGAAACTGGGAAAACAATAAGGTCCAGGAGCTCCTTACCCTATGAGCAGAGGATGCGATCAGCTACCATGATTGTTAATGACTGTTACTGACATGTCATGCTCTTGAATTGTTTAGAAAGGGCTGCCGATGTACATTAAATGTTACAATAGAAGATCTGTTGTGTTATGTTATGTCCGTCATGCTTGTTTTGCTTCTGTGATGCATGCTGTCTAAAATCACACACTGTTGTTTAGTTCTGTGTAAAAACAAAAGGCTTCATGAAAAAGGGACTTCATAAAGGGCCCTAAATTAGCATCTTCATTGTGTTAAAGGAGCCTTTGTCACACATTCACAACACATACTTTGATGCACACACACGTATACACGCAGACACACACAGACACATGCAGACACACACACACACACACACACACACACACACACACACACACACACACACACACACTTTTTAATCACCCACAGGTAAGAATTTGAGCTGTTTGGCTTCACACTGATTTCGGCAACCCAATAGCTTCATATGCAGGACAGGCTGTTTTCTACATCCTGCCTACAGGGTTTCACCATGTCATACCACTTGACAGGTAACTGGCACTGAGTGTGTTTTTGCACAGCAATCAGCACCCTTCTGATCGAGTACCAAGTCCAAACAACTGACTCGATGGAAGCTGAAAAAGTTTCAAGAGCGATATGTTGTAAATATAATCTGCATGATTTTTGTGTCCAATCCGGTTCTCAGATTCTTAAGTTTCCACCCTGAGTTTTGATATAAACCCTCTGTATGAAATATTGGGCCTCATGAAGCAACATTCTCTTAAATTTCTCTTATATTTTCTCTTAATTTTCTGTCAAGGGAAAATATAAAAAAAGTCAACTCCAGATGCACCAAACGTTCTTAACCACCCAAATTTGCGCTTACCCAGGTGTGCTTAATGATGAATCTAACTTGATCTTAACTCACCTGTTAGCGCAGGTAACACCCCCTAAACACTATATAATGGCAGGTTTAGTGCCGTGTGCAAAGACACATGAACAAGACTGGAGACATGACACCAAAAAGGCCATGAGAAGAACTTCTGCAGGAGCGAAATTGATGTACTGTTAAATAAAGAAGATAAATGAGATTTAAAAAAAACATAACGAAGTTTTGAAAGTATAAGTACACATGCAAAAACGTTTAAATAAACTTAATACATCAATAATAATAATAATAATAATAATAATGATAAGAAAGCACGAAGTCCTCATACATACAGTATATATGAGATCTGGAACCATGAGATGTTTTTTGCATTAACAATGACTTACATGAAAAAAATGTTTTCAATTAATTTTCAAATTAATAAACTAAATATTTGAGCTGTGCCTATACATTTTCCTATTTTTGGTTTGTGTGAAAAAAAACCTTTATTTGTAAAGTAGTTATCTAATAATAGTAGTAGAGTAAAAAGTATAATATTTCCCTCTGAAGTGTGGTTTTATAGAAGTGGTAAGTGGCATGAGATTCAGATATTCAAGTAATGTAAAAGTTCCTCACATTTATACTTCAGTACAGTATTTGAGTAAATGTACTTAATTACAGTTCAGCTCTGGTTAGCAGAGGGACACATTGTACCTGAAATTACAGTAATTAGGATCAATAGACTTAGTACAGTAGTAGCCCTTTACCCCTGAGATTTAATGATCCAGTCATTATAATTCCTCTAAAACCCTGTCTAAATTTGATTAAATGATTCATGCATTTTTAAAATGTTCCTCGAATATATTTTTTTCCATTGTGTTGGACAACAATTTGTGATCTGTAATAATGAGATGTTTTTCTCTTTTTTGGAGTGCTCTAGACTACTCTTAAAATTTTCTCTTACCTAAGAGGAGAGCAAACATAAGAAAACATTGGTGAATCCCAAAAATCAATGTGTACTAACAAAATAAGAAGAAATCTTGGACATGAGCAAAAATAAGAGAAAATGTGTTTGTATATAATTTCTTGAATGAGGCTCATTGTTTGGTACAGCTTTGATTGCCTGTGCTTTCATAACTTTTGAATTATTTCACTGTGTGTAGCTATCTACATGTGTATGTACGTGTGTAGTCAAGCACAGGCGAATATGATGTGTGATGCTGCAGAGCTGTACCACTTGGTGTCAGTGTTGAAGAAGTTTTAGTGTGACAGTCCTGACGCTCTCAGTCTGACACTGAAACGCTGCCGTCTGAGGACCTTAGAGAGAAACCAGCCAGAGTACCTCTCACGGAACAGTCTGAAATCTAAAATCCATGGAATCTATCTGAATCCATGGAAACATAAAAATATATCTTCAAATATAAATGTATACATTTCATTAGTTTTTTTTTTTTTTTTTGCTCTTTTACCTTTTAAAAGAGTCCCTACATTTAACTGCAAAGCAGCAGCTATTTGCTCCTGTAATCACTTTTTAAAATTTTACTTTAGGTTTGGGGCTGGACATTCACCATTAAATGGTTGAATTTTGTAAGTGTTTTAAATTCCCTTAGAACCCCGTAACTTACAAAGAAAGACATGTTTTCTTTAAAAAAAATCACACCACTGATCATAACCAGAAAACACAGGATGCAACGAAAATAAATATCAAAAATGTCACAAAACAAATCCTGTGAAAAAAGGGGGAACCACGCCCATTTTTAACATGTATACATATTGTTCCTATGTCTAAGACAGTAAAAAAATAAATAAATAAAAATTGTGATGCCACACAGCATGCCGTTGATGCAGCAGCTCCAGATGCTATACTTGATGACACCATCAGTTTGAGACTTCTGTCTCTGGATTCTGGCTTTGAGAGAGAGCAGATCATAGTCACAAATATTTATTGAACTTTCCCAGGACATGGAAAATACCATGTTGGAATTCTTCATGTATGTAGTGTTCCCCTTTAAATTCTGCTCTCCTGCATGCAGCTTCAGGAATTCATTTTCGACTTTTAACTTCCAGTCATCAAAGGGTTAAGTTTTTAAAATCTAATAATGGCCGCTGTGCCAAATCAGTTTAAACAGTCATTATGCACATGTTGCTAATGCTGTAGCTCTGTTCATGCTGTGATATGTGTGTGTGTGTAGGTTTAGGCCTACTCATTTGTTATGCTTTGTGCGTGGTTGTCATGTACCCATACACAGCTTGTAAGATGATACATTGCTAAGGAGGATTTACATTTTGTTTAAAGGATCAGTAACTTTGCATTTTTATTGCCAATGGGTGAACAGATTGTAATGTAACTTAAAAACTGTCAGGTGACAGTCCACAAAGACATCCTCTGTCATGCAGAGCAGGTGGACCTAAGATGAGGTGAGAGATGGCAGGCAAGAGGAACTCAAAAAAATCATGCTCTATTCCAAGGAAAGAGTAACTGAACATCACACAAACTCATCAAGATCCAACAAAGACTGAAATGAAAATCAAGACTGAAACACAAACTAGACTGAGGAGGGTATAGAGAGCAGGTGGACATAAAGAGCAGAGAAGCTCAGGTTTGCATGATGGAAGTCCATAATTTCGTGTTGGTTTTTCCGACTTGCGATCAAAAAGCGTTCCAGTGCTTCGGCTCAGGAAAACATGGAAGCACTAATGTTTCTTTAGCTTGCCTCTGAACATCAGAAGCATGTACTGAGGACCTACATGAGCTACCACAGCACCAGACACCCCACCTCCCATCGAAAACTTTTAGGCAAGTTTTAAATCTTATGCAGATTCACTGATGTAGGTAGCAAACAGAGGCAGTAGGAGAAGGCTTGGAGGCTGCTACACACCTTCTATCAAACAAATTAACTGAGTGGAAATGGAAATGCAACTACGAAGTTATAGCACATTTCACAACTCTGCTTTCCATTCACTGTGCGCTGCCATATTCCTGTGACATCAATTCTACTGACTTGGTCTACATGGGTTGTACCCAAGTTTCTGACTTGGAATCCCGACTTGAATTACATCATTGCACTTTTCCAAGTCGGGGAGTCTCTCACTGACTCTTGTGGTATTTTTCCTATGCTGGCTGTAGCTTATTGTGGTTACTACACCTCACCACTGCCACCCTGGGTTGTAAGCCCATGTTAGCTGTCAGCTGTCTTTCCAAGCAGTCACATGGTCTTTTCCTTGTTGTCAGCTGCCCTTTTCACAGCAGTGCCTAGCCAAGCTAGCTTTGAGTTCAACTAAAACACAAGAAACTTGTGCTTCAGAAAAGGATAAGCACTTAATGAAGAACCCAGGGTCACTAATCAGCTATTATGGCTTAAATATAAAGGCAAGAGAGCAGTGATAGAAAAGAAAGACAGAGGGGGCAGAGTTATCAGTGTTAGAATACTCAACTGGCATGCTTTATAGTTCAAAGTTTGGTTGCTTGTTACAGCTAATAGATGCAGATACTACTAAAGGTAATGATAGCTAGGAACAATATAATGACATATATATACATATATATATATGTATATATATGTCATTATATTGTATATATATATATATATATATATACAGTCATGGAAAAAATTATTAGACCACCCTTGTTTTCTTCAATTTCTTGTTAATTTTAATGCCTGGCTCAACTAACGGTGCATTTGTTTGTACAATTATAATGTTAACAACACAACTAGCTCATGAGAGTTTAATTTAAGAACTAAGAACTATTCATTTTCCATGGTTTTCTTGATAATAACCAAAATTACTTAAATTCTTACATCAATAGCTATGGCATTGCACCGCCAAAAACACTACTTTCAAGCATTCCATGTTTTCTTTTCTGTTTGCTTTAAACACATGATACACACAAGAGTTAATACTTGATTGCATAACCATTGTTTTTGATGACTGCAGACATGCGTCTTGGCATGCTCTCCACCAGCTTCTGACATTGTTCTGCTGTCACAGCAGCCCATTCCTGTTGGACAAATTCAAACAAATTTTCTTTGTTTTTGGGCTTGTGGTTCTCCATTTTGAGTTTGATGATTTTCCACAGGTTTTCAATTGGATTAAGAGCTGGTGATTGAGCAGGCCAAGGCATGGTGCTTGAATGTTGTGGTTCTCCATCCAGGCTTTAACTGACCTTGCCCGTGTGGCAAGGGGCATTATCTTGTTGGAAAATCCAGTCATTGAGGCAGGAAAGAGTTTTCCAGCTGATGGAAGAAGACTGTTTTCAAGGGTAGTCCTGTACATGACCTGGTTCATTCGGCCTTCACACAATTGCATTTGCCCTGTTCCACTCAGACTGAAACAACCCCAGATCATGACTGATCCACCCCATGTTTTACTGTAGGGCAAGACAGTCTGGGTTGTAAGCTTCTCCAGGCTTCCTCCTAACCAGTAAGTTGGCTGGAGTGGGCATCAATTCAAAATTGGATTCATCACTGAAGAGAACCTTAGCCCAATCATCAACAGTCCAATCCTTGTGGTCTCGAGCAAAGAGTAACCGGGCCTTCCTCTGCCTTTCATTGATGAAGGGCTTCTTGTGTGCTCTGTGTGACTTCAAACCAGCTTCAACAAGTCGGTTTCGAACTGTCCTTGCGGAACAAGTCACATTTCTCGACAGTGCCCACTCATTTTTAAGGTCCCTGGAGGTCTGACGACGATTCCTGACACAGGAACGGATGAGTGCACGGTCATCTCGTGGGGTAGAAAGACGTTTCCTGCCACGGCCAGGTAGCAATTTGGTAGTGCCATGTTCAGCTTGTTTTTTTTTGTTGTAATGAACGGCTGTCTTGGAGATCTTCAGTTTTTTCGCTACCTGTCTCTCCAATTTGCCAATTTCCAGCAGTGCCAAGATGGCTGCCTTTGTGGCTTCACATAATTCTTTTGTTTTAGGCATTATGTGAGAGCTGACAACTTCTGAGTTGTGCTACGGCTTGAATGTAAGCAGGAAACCACTCTAGGCCTTTGCATGTGCAGTGCTGCTTGTGACATGAAATGGCCTCTTATATACCCTGGGAATCAATTAAGCTTAAGAATGTCAAATAGGACATAAAGTATTATGTGACCAGCTGCATTTTTTGTTGTGTTCATTGTATTATACGTTTAGTGGTACCAGATATTAGAATGAACAAGAAATTGAAGAAAACAAGGGTGGTCTAATAATTTTTTCCATGACTGTATATATATATATATATATATTACCGTCAGTTGTTCACACTATTTCAATGCTTTCCACCATTTCTGCTGCCCTGACAGGTCATGCAAATGTCAAAACTCGGGAACTCATGCATCATCGAAACATCCTAATTTCCCAGTCGTAATTATGGGTTACTAATACAGGAGAGGTGTGGAAGAAAACAGGTGGGAAACAGACAAAGGCAGGATGTAACGCAAGACATGACACATAGAAAGATAACCTACAAAACCTAGAAAAACGCAAACAGAAAACCCTAAAACGAAGTTCAACAGACCAAAAAAATATTAACAAAAACCCAGGATCATGACATCCTCTAAGACAGTGGACAGAGCTGTCCAAGTAGGTTTCCCAAAGCTTGAGTCTAAATCCTGGAATGCACTGTGCTAAATGGGGCTGTATCAGGTGAAAGATGACCACCTTGAAAGAAATGTGGTAATATAAGTGGTGATCCTGTTGCACAGTTACACCTTGATTCCACCAGACGCATGCTGATGACATAATGTCATGTTGGTTTGCTCTGACCTGGCTCTATATCTCACAGGGATATGAGCATTTCAGAAGCAGAGCGTCCTGCTGGCTGATACTAAAGACTTTTTTGAGATCGTGTTTATTTTGTCACTATCCCTTGATTTTGTGGTCATTTTTAATTGATTTTTGTGATTGCACTATGGCTGAGTATACATAAATTGCTGTGCTGCAGCCTGCAGTCCAGTCGGGAACCAAGTAGACCAAAGAATTTTAGCCATGTTTCAGTCAAAAAACATGTTCATCTTAATAATTATACTGATCAGTTTTTAAAAATCCAGTTAAACATGGAATACAGAAGATTTGTGGATGTCTAAGTCAAAAACATATCCATCTTAAAAAATATACAGATGAATAATGAATAATTCAGTTATCAATGAAACAGATATGTGGGAGATTTTAACTGTGTTCGGTTGTTAGAAATGCAGTGCTGTTCTTAATTATGATCTACTTTCTGTCTATTTCATGCACAGTGGCAGTTAGCATGATCATTAATTCTCCTGCTGAGTAGAGTACAGAGGGCTGCTGGAAGGAGAAGGAGCAGATATGGTTGATGTCAAGTTTTAGTTAAGTGAAACATGATCCTGAGTCTGTGTGAGGTGTTTGTTTTTTTTGAAAATTGACCGGATACACAGTTGCTTGGCTTTCTGCCTGATACAATCTGCTCTGTTCAGCCTGATGCGAATAAACAGACTGGTGCACATATTCTCTGCAGAGCAGAACGGGGAACTGCATCTAGAACGCTGCTGTAACGCTTTGACGCGTGCCTGGAGGAATCACAAGCATTGACTAGAACGTCTGCGGTTGGCTCCTTAATGTGGTGTCGATGGAACCGGTGGAATTTAGCTGTGAGAGGTTAAAGGATAGACATGGTCACGGTCTTACAATCAAATTCTGACAGTGTCAGAAACTTGGGATGACCTGTGTGACTGCTGTTATCACTAACCAACCAAAGACTGACTACTAACCAACCAACAGAAAAGCAGCATAAAATGATGCACTGATCAGTGTGACTCTGCTAAATACTAATGGATGCTAATAAATACTTTGAGCAATCCATTGCAAAATAGGCATGCCAAATTGGCCTCTTTACCTCAGCCACTTCAGACTCCACTATAGTGAGGGCTTGATTTGTTTGTTTATATTTCTCTTTTACCTCTACAGCGGCGTAGATGGATGACGCACGCTGATGACATTTTGTTTTTGTGTATTGACGTTGATGGATGTAGGTCGTAGCTTGAGATTCAATAGATGTCATTGTACAGTCTGCATACACCAAAATTAATGTCGTACCAAAGTTTATTAGATCCATGTCGCAGAGTGCAGCTGCACTAAACTTATAAGCTTGCTGAAAACTCACAGTCTGCAGGAGGCTTAAGACAGTGGGAGAGGCGTCCCTGTGTGTTCCTTAAGGCCTGGGTCTAACAGATTTACAGCAGAGATGAAGAACGATGCCAGTCTGTGTACATGCAAAAGAAATGAGAGAAAGAGACAAGGGGTTAGAAAAAAAAGAATATAAAATGACAGTAAAAGGGCAGGGGTGGGTAATCGGTACAGAGCAGGTGAAAAGTTCAGGTAGGTGCTTGTGAAGCATCTGTCGGGGCCCCTGGGCAACAAAGTAGGGTCAGAGCACCATCAAGTAGCCCTAATTCAGCCAGCTGGGTAAGGTCTTCTGGGTCAACAATATTATTGTTTTTCAGATCATTTTCTTTTCACCTTTTACTAATTTTTAATTAATTTGTTGCCGATTCCCCCTTTTTCTATGTTTCTGAGAGAAATCAAACCAATTTGCTCAATGTTCAAAGGTTTAAATAGTTGATGTCGATCCAGGTTTCAAAGTCAGAATCAAGTCAAAATCTGACTCAGCAACTTTCACTTGTATTGGAATAATATTTGACCAGTAGTATCTATACTGTGACTCAAGAGGGTTGTGTACTTTGTCCAGCACTGCCTTTAACCAACATTTATTTTATAATAAATAATCAAATACAATGATCATTTGATATGTCATATCTTATTATATTACATTATAGTTTATATTATTGTGTTTTCATACCTGCATGCCTGCTCTGGTGTATGCACTGTCACTGTTAGACTTTTCAAATGCAAGACCACTGAGCAGAATGAGGAATGGTTAGTGTCATTGTGGGACAGCCACTCTCTGTTTGTGCCATCTTTTGAGTGCAACACTTGGGATAGGTTTTAGATGAGTTTGTTATCAGTGGTAGTTGAGAAATATTTCTAAATCTCTGGGTAGAGGGCGGGAAAAATAATAGACTGCTCTCTTCTATCACTGACTATTCCTACAATCAACACTGCCCTGGGTTCTTGAGCCATCTCTCTTTAGAGGCTCCTGCATTATGACCCTACACTTCCACTGCTTCTCTCTCCACCTATTCAAAAGACAAAGCAACATCACAATACCCTTTCACTTCACTGTGTACACTACCCAACAAAGGTGTCAGTACACCTGTTTAAAATCACCAATCAATTGTACCTGCGGGCTGCTCTGAAGCAGTGAGCTTCTCTTAATCATTTCTTAATACTTGAGTGTCTCTTGCATTGCTTCTGTCTCTACCATCAAGAAGAAAGACACAACAAACAAACACTAGACCAAAGCTTGACTGTTATGATGTCATAGATAATAATATATCAGTTAGAGGGACAAAACCACAACATTGCTGCAATACTTTAACTGCATCAAGCTGATAATACTTACTTTCTTTTAGTGTTATTTAACCCTTTGACGCCTGAACAAAGGCACTGAGCAACTTAAGAGGATATCCCAAAAATTAGAAAAAAAGTACTGTAAAAAGTATATATTTTAAAATATATAATTATGATACTGATATTGTTTAATTTTATTTTTTTAAAACACTTTCCCCCAGTTTTTCTAAAAATATTTTTCCTGTAATTTGCTGAAAAAAAACTTTTGCCAAGTTCATTGCTTTTCCCCCCATGTTTTCTAAAGAAAGCAAACTACTTTGGACAGATTTCAAAGGTTTAAATAATTTTGAAGGCATCTGAGCACAGCACAAGAAAAGTGATGTTGATCCAGGTGTTACAGGGTTAAGAAGAATTTGGAAAAGGCAGGTTAGTATTACTCATTCATTGATGAATCGGAAGCTGAAATCGGATGCCAACTTCAACGTCGTGAGAGTTCACAGAATATTCAAACAAGAGGAATGTGTGGATATGTGAATTTTGACACATATTGCAGAAATTGCATAAAAACAGAAAAAGTAGCCGGAGCCCTGAGCTGAAGAAACAAAAGAGATGAACGTTCTCATTCAAACATCAAACTCTGCAGCGCTCATTGTCAGATCAATCACCATCTCTTTGCCAAGATAAAATCTCCGCCCTCTGAAAGAAAACTGACATCTGCACTTACAAAATGATTGATGACAAAATTGAAACACATGCGTATTCAAGGACTGCAAGTGATTTAAGTCGGAGTCTGAGACAATGATAACACTCTGTCACGAGATTTTATAGACACTGAACCGTGAATTGCTGCTGCCTCAAATGGATATGACATTTTTCAAAATCACGCTCACCATGGAACACCTTGTAATGTTTCTCTCTGAGGAGGGGATTTTTACAAACACCGCTAAAGATGAGATAAGAAGGTCTTTTAAAATTGTCTCTCTAAGGCTGATTTTTAATTTTTCAGCCGCTTGGCTTTGTTTCTGGGGGCATTTCTGGTGATGACTTTGGTCCGAGCCTGCTGAAGCGAGACGTAATGACAACTATTTAACTGAGAACATTCATTCTCATATCATTCAGAGACTTGCTTGGAGATGGACAGATTGATAACTGCTCCTCACATTATACGGGGCCCACTCAGAGAGGCACACAGATTGATAACTGCCGCACATCACTCTGAAAGCAGAGGAAATGGTCTCTGCAAAATGAGAAAGCAAGAGATGAGAGATAAAAATAGGAAAAGACACAGGCTTTTCAAGGCCCCTAAGGAGAATTTAAGATATACATTTATATAAAAGAAATAATCAGGTGAACCTAGGGGGTCTACATAAAAATAGAAAGGCAATAGAAGGAAATAGAAGTGAGGAAAGGAGAAAACAGTATAATGAAATAAAAGACATCCGCTCCAGCCTTGAACCATTATATTGAAAAATATAAAACAGTCAAACAACTCACTCCAAACCACCGTCAAAGACCTTAATGAAAAAATGCACTTGACTATCAAAGAAAACAAAACAATGAAAGACACAATACTGGATATCCAGTCAAGGAGCATGCGTGACAACTTGATTTTCTCTGGCATGCCCGAGCAACCCTCCGAACACGCAGAGACACTCGTAATGGATTTTCTAGAAAACCAACTAAAACTCCCAACTGACACTGTCAAACAGATCACCTTCCACCGTGTCCACCATCTTGGATCTTGCTCAAACAAATCACCACGGCACATCGTCGTGAAACTGAAACACTACAAGCATAAGAAACTCATTAAAAGCAAAGGGAAAGAACTAAAAGGAACAAAATATGGACTCAATGACCAATTCCCTGTGAAATCAACGAACGCCAAAAAATCCTATTCCCTATCTTCAAACAACAATAAACCTGTCAATCTGACTATCGAAAACTCTACATAGATAACCAGCTCTACCACGACTCCGAGATCACTCCATGGCTCTTCTGAACATCTGCATCATCCATCCAGTGACTGCCACGCCCCATATTCCCAGAAACTGAACCAATAATACTCTCTCACCTAATGGCTCACATTGAAAATATTTCACACTTCTCTGAACTGTGTGTCTCATCTTTTCTGAGTGATACCTTTTATTTTGTTTCACATGTTGTTTTTTTAAGTAGTTCATTTATGTTCTAACTGACACACAGACACACACAGGACCCACATTAATTACACCCCAACATGTCATCTCTTAAAATGATCAGCTGGAACATAAGAGGGATTGGCTCTCAAGCTAAAAAGACAAAAATATTCAATCCATTTCAAAAAATTAAACCCAGACATATGTCTACTTCAAGAAACCCACCTGAAAGACTCCAATGACAACAAATTAGACTTCCAGGATTTTACCCAGACATTTTCTGCTCCCCACAATTCAAGCCAAAGAGGTGTATAAATACTGATTCACAAAAATACCCTACTTACCAATGTCTCCGCAATCAAAGACCCCAATGGTAGATTCATTATTTTAAATGCTTCATTCAATCATACCAACCTGACTATAGCAAACATTTATGGTCCCAGCACAGATGATACACCGTTCTTCCATAGTTTCTTTACATTGTTAGGTAATTTTACAGATTCTACAATTACAATAGGAGGAGATTTCAACATTGTTCTCAACCCAGCAATAGACCGCTCAGGAATAGCAAACAGAAAATGCCAATCCAATCCACCGAGACAATAAAACAATACATGGAGGAGATCTGTCTTGATGACAGCTGGAGGCTACAACACCCAACCACAAAGGATGGATCATACTTCCCACCACTACATTGTTCATTCTACCGTATAGATTTTTTCCTCACCAGCAAATAGATAATCAAAGACATAATATATTCATCGATCCATCTGATTTTAATAAGCGATCACACGCCCATCTCCCTGAATCTCCACAGCAAACACTTTTCCAAACCACCCACCAGATGGTGCTTCAGTAAGTCATTACGTCAGGATGAAAACTTCGATGGATCGCGAAGGAGAGAGTGGACATCCTTTATAGACATTAATGGCTCACCAACCACTCTCCAACACTCATCTGGGAAACCGCAAAAACAGTAATATGTGGAAAAATAGTTTTATTTTCATCATACAAGAAAAAAACAGAAACTGCCTGCGAACACAACTTAGAAAAAAGCATCAAAGAATTAGAAAATACCTATGCCACAGATCCAACAGAAGAAAATCTAAACAAACTCAGGAAACATAAACTAGATATGACTGCGATAACGAACAAAAAAAGCACAGTTTTTAATACAACAACTAAAACATAAGCATTTAAATATCATATCACCAGAAGACATAACAAACACTTTCCAAACGTTTTCTCACGACTTATATATATCAAATAACGAACCAGAATACAATGACATAAACACATTTTGTCACCTACCCACATTATTAAAAGAGCAAAGGGAAGAATTAAACCTTTAACCCTGGATGAATACCACAAAGCACTCATGAGTGTTACAACTGGTGAACCAGGAGGAAATGGACTCAAACGCACGACTCAGAAGACAGTTCTGGTAAGTAAAAGGTCTTTACTGGACGAAACAGCTTTGGTACACACAGGATGACCAATGAGGCAAAAGTATCCAAAAGGAGCAAGGCAGAGGCAAAGTCAAAAAACAGGCGAAGTCCAAAAAACCAACAAAGAGACACAAGGGAAACAAAAGGCTGGAACGTCGACACACAGGAAGGCTAAGACGAACTGGCACAGAGAGGAAGCAAGACACACACTAAATACTGTGGTGAGGGGAAGGATAACAAGGCACAGGTGAGCCTAATCAGGGCGGGACAGACAATCAGACACAGGTGAAGCCATCAAAAGGGAGGGAAAACACACAGGGGCAGGAAGTGAAGTGATCTGAAATGAGAGGAGATGTGAGTTTCAAAGTAAAACAGGAAACAACATGAATGAATGAAAACAACCTAAGAAACCTGAGCTGTGACAATGAGGATACTCCTCAATAAAGCACCAGGCCCCAATGGCTTCCCGGCTGAATTTTACAGACACGTCTGACAAATAATATCTCCACTGTTTTTCAAAATGACATAAGGAATATTAAAAACAGGAAATATACCACAACACATGAACACTGCAAACATCACAGTAATATTGAAACCGGACAAAGACCCCTCTGTCCCCACAAACGACCCATATCTCTTATCAATACTGACATGAAAATTGTCAGCAAAACACTATCAACCAAAACTGTTACACCATCCATCATACATATTGATCAAACAGGTTTCATAAAAGGAAGACAAGCATTCAAAAATACACGCAGACTGATTGATATTATTCATCTCACAACTGAAAAAACAATGAAGAAACAATAATTGCCTCACTGGATGCAGAAAAAGCCACTGATAGAGTAAACTGGTCTATTTTATTTGCCACTTTAAATAAATTTAATTTTGGAAAATCATTCACTAACTGGATAAAAACACTATACAATTTCACCAAGAGCAACAATCACAATTAATGGTCTAACTTCATCAAATTTCACCGTACACAGAGGCGCAAGACAGGGATGTCCACTCTCTCCCTCCCCTATTGCAATATATATCAAAACTCTTGCTGCACCTATCCACCAGAACAACAACATAGACGGAGTACAATCCATCACAGTCAACCAGTAAATAAGTCTATATGCAGACGACATCATACTATACTTACAAAATCCACAAAAATCCCTGCAAGAAACCATGAACCTGTTCAATAAATTATCTCAGATCTCCAATTACTTAATCAACTGGTCCAAATCCAAATTACTACATCTCTCAAAGAAAACATGGAATCCGTCAGCAATACCCCCACCAATCCCCTCCACAATAGACACCATCAAATACCTTGGCATCAATATCTCCACCAAGCTGTCAGAGCTTCTAAAGCTAAATTTCAACCCGCTCATAAAAACAATAGCAGACAACACAACCAGATGGATAAACCTACCAGTCTCTCTTATTGGAAGAATTGCAATAACCAAAACGACAATATTACCAAAAATCAATTACCTTTTTTCAATGATACCAACACATGCACCCCTCTCATCGTTTAAATCCTTAGACTCAATACTGACAGAATTCTACTGGAAAAACAAAATACCAAGAATTAAACTAACAACACTCCTACAACCAAAAAACCTGGGAGGTCTTGAAGCACCAAATATCCGCTACTACTTTCTTGCTAATCATTTAAAGATCATAGCCCACTCTATCCACCCCTCAGAACAATACCCTGGATAGACATTGAACAACAACAATGTCAACAAATAGACATCTCAACGCTCCCATTTATCAGTACCTTCATAAAACACCAAAAGGCTCATGACATTATGCACTAAACCCATATACCAGGGCTATTTAAATAATTTGACATTGTGGCCAGTTCATGAAAATGAGGCAAAACAAGGGGCCGGAGAATATGAGTATTCATGATAAGAACTAAACACATGACAATTACATCTTGAAGTAGTCAATAAATTCTGTTATGTAAATGCAGAACATTTGCATATTGGGGTGCATTAAGACATATAGACTGAAGGCACTGTTAGATTCAAATGACAATACAATGTTCAAAACAGAAAATGTGCACTTAATTGCACATAAGTGTACCAACTCATGAAAAAATACAGTTCCTTTAAAAAATTATACAGACGGCCCCATAATTCCACACATAGACTAATACTTACCACTTTTGTCCATTTCAAACATAAATCACACCAAGGCTGTCATATCACAAACATTTAAAGCTGCATTTAAGTGACAGATAACATCAAGTTTATCTCCACCAACAAAAATAAAACCAAAGTGCATTGTAAGGTAAAGAATAGTAGTGCATGGTGTTTTGATCAAGACAATGTATTTCAAATTGCATCACTCAGTTTAGGTGAGCCATATGAGTCGTTTAGAATTTCAGCCATTTAACTGACAAACAATTTCAAAACATAAAAGTGAATGGCAAAATATTTCAAATTGTTTTCAACAATAATCTCTTCACACATTTTAGCCTTGAAAACTTGTAACAGTCCCTTAGTTTAACTCTCAAGTGCATAATCAGGTAAATAACAATTGTATCATATTGTTCACAAATCAATCCTTATTGCCTCCTTGACTGACACGTCTGTTACCTTGCATGTAGTTTGCCAACATTTGCCATCTAATGAGAGAAATGGCATTTTTTTTTGACTTAGCAAGAGCAGTGAAGTCAGGTGTATATGTTGTCAAGGCAATGCGCAAGCAGTGTTGCAGATGCTGGTTAGTGAGGGATATGCGATTGTGAGTTTTGTGGCATTCATGTGTGAGAATGATGACTTTCAAGTGTATGTTGAGTCAAACATTGTCAGAAGAAAAAGTGTAGGTCTCCTTGAGTGTGGAAACTATTCTTGGCTGACTTCATGGGTCCAGAATTTTTCAAAACCTGCCTGCTGAAATGACTGTCGCAAGTCATCTGATGACTGAATGTCAATGAGTTCCAGTTGTAAATGCCCCTCGTCCAAAGTCTGCCTCATCATTCACACAGAAAGGTCCTTCACAAATCTCATTACTTCACTGGAGATGCTGAAATCATCAAACCTGTTGGCAAAGTTGTTTTTCAATGAGGCAATGAAGCCTGACATCTCCTTGGTAATTTGCAGGCCAGATTTCCTCAATGTGGGGAAGTGCAGCATCTTCCTGGGACAAAGATCAGCAGAGAAGAGTGAGAGCTTTCTTTGAAAAGCATGAAGTTTCTCCACAAGTTCCGCAACTGTTTTATCTCTGCCCTGCAGCTCCATGTTGAGCTGGTTTAAATGATGGAAAATGTCGCTCAAAAAGCATACAGTGGCATTAAACTCATTTCCCATCAGAGACAGAAACTTGACAGCTTTTTTCAGTTTTGAAGACCGGAGAAACACCAGAATTTCTTCTCTCAGTTCATAAAAATTATCAATGCGTTACCTTTGCTAAGCCATTTAATGTTATTGTGAATGAGCAAATCTCTATATTCAGCAGACATGTCAGTCAATAGCTTGTGGAAAAGGTGGTGCTGTAAACTGGAGGTACAACGGATAAAGTTTATAACTGCCATGACAGAGTCCACGGCCTCTTTTAACTCACCACTGAGTTTGGCACACAGGAGGCTTTGGTGAATGAGGCAATGTAGCGATCTCATCTGCGGAGCTGCAGCTGACACCCTCGCAGCGAGTCCCTGATCCCTGCCTGTCATTGAGGGCGCACCATCCGTCACCAACATGCTGACGCGTGCCAAATCCCAGTTATCCTCAAAGAATGAAGAAATTTTGGTGAATAGAATCTCTTTGGTAGTGTGCCCCTCCATGGGAATTAGTCCAAGCAGATCCTTGTGAAAAAAAAACACTCCCCAACAAAAAATCATACATAGAGGCACAGCTGTGCAACATCGCTGTTGTCTGTTGACTCATCCACAGCGAAAGACATCACCTCGGCCTTCCTCAGCCTGTCCAAAAGCGTCTCAAAAACGTCAGACACAAGAAACTCGACTCTCCTCATATTTGACGTGTCAGATATTGGAATTTGCTTCATTGAATGCACAGTGCATTTTCGGGTTTTCTCATCTGTTACAACCTCATCAATGGAGGCCGGCAGTCTGTAAACGGCTTTTTCTTTTTGCCCAATATCCATACCACTTGTAACGATGCCGCTGTTGCTCTCTCTTGATCTGTACAGGCCCAGAACAAAATGTGACGTCTTTGCTCATAAAAACATGCAAGTCCCGATACCTTCTGCCTCCTAGCAGCAGAGCCCTGTGGAAAATTAGCAGCAAAGCTAGCATGCGCTGTGTTGAAATGCCTTCTCAAATTATACTCCTTACACACAACAAGGCACTCGTTGCAAATTAAACACACATGATTTGCATTGACAGCAATAAACGCGTATTTCTCTGTCCATTCATTGTTGTTCTCTAAGTCAAGTTTTCTCTTTTTTAAAGTAGAGAGAGACATTTTGTCTTGTTAAGTCTGGGCGATCGGAGAGAAGCACTAGCGTGCGATTGCGTGACTTTGATTGGTCATATGCAGTCCCTCAAAATATATGTCGGCTAAAACAGGTATCTAATAACAGGTGTCTAATAACTACACTGCATTCTAAGGGCTGGTACAAAATACCTCAGGGGCCAGACCCGGCCCAGGGGCCACCACTTGAATAGCCCGTCCCTACACCCTGTAAATACACCACCCTGTGGAATAACCCTGACTTCCTTCTAAACAAAAAAACTCTGAATCTCACCAACTGGAAAAATAAAGCCATTTCTCAGCTTCAACACACAATCCTAAACTCTGCTCTCATCACAACACTGTCCCACATATATAACATAGACCCAAAGGCCCAATTTCAGTACCTCCAGGTCAAATCAGTCATTACACACAAGATTAATTTAAAACTAGATAATATCCAAATATCATCACTAACCGAAACAATAATTAATCTTTCACCAACCAATAAAACCCTCTCAAAACTATATAAAAGCATAAAAACATACAAGACAATATCACTGCCCATTACCAAATGGGAGAAAGATCTTTCCATACCACTTAATATTGACACCTGGACACAAATTTGCACAAACACTTTCTCAATGACAAACAAACCTAACCTCCGGCTGATACAATACAAAATCCAACACAGAACCCATATCACACTGAAAAAAATGCACCAAATGGGACCCTCGGACACCAATATTACACTCTGCCCCAGCACTATAGATGATTACTTCCATGCATTATGGCTCTGTCCCCCCTTACAGCACTTCTGGATAGAAATAACTGATAAAATATCACAATTACTCGCCTGCCAGATTCCACTCTCACCCTCATTATGTCTTCTAGGCGATGCAACATCCGTCACACTACCAACACAACAGATAAAAACTCTCCTTGTGGCTCTAGCTGTTGCCACGAACATTATCTTCCAAAACTGGAAGACGAGGAAAAAAATTAATATGTAGTATGGATAGACCTCTTTACAGAACACATAACAATGGAAAAAATATCAACATCAATAAGCAATACTAGATGTTGTGGGACCTTACTAGATGGCTGCGGGGTGGGGAGGGCTCTGATTCCCTTTAAAAAAAAAAAAAAAAAAAAAGAATGTGTATTTTTGTTTAATCTTGGAATTTCCAGGTCATAAATCTGAAATACACTGTGGAATGTAAATTATTATATACAGATGGTTCATTGCAAAAAATTCTCCATTAAAACCCATTTAAGCTCACATTACACACAGTGTGACCTCTGGTGGGACAGGGGCGGGCTGGTTGGCCTGTCCCTTTCCCCCTCCCTCTCCCTTCCTAAGTAGAAAGCAAAGAGAATCAAACCAAAAATCTAAAAACTGTTAAAAAAAGAACAACAAAACAAATAAGTTATCACAAAGAAACTAGAGACCATTAAACTGCACGTCTCCTAAATGCACAGACTCTCTCCACGGCGTCTGAGGGTTGCCCAAATATGTTGGGGTAGATCTGCAACTGGCGACGTCCTCCTCAAGGTCTGGATGCCGCTGAAGGCCAGAACCCCCGATAGAAGGGGTGTGTCAGCACAAAATAAAACAAATAAGAGAAAGCAAAAATAAGAAAAGGCAAAGGAAAAACAAAAAATAAAAGAAAAAATATGAAGTGAGGTGGTGGTGCAGGTCAATCTGCTGTGCCTATCTCCACTGGAGGCTCCCATCTTTGCTGCTGAGGGTGGGGTGGGGGTCTCTCCTCCCCCTCAGTTCCCTGGTCCTCTGGTCTGGCCCCGCACCCTAACATCCTGACACTTGATGTTTTAATCATAAACATCCTATCAACCATCATCACAGTGAACTATAAACATACCAACACAGAACAAATCACAGCTTAGGATATGTAAGGCTCTCATCTTCTTTTCTTTTCTTCACTTTTCTTATTGGCCCATTCTTCTTATTATTGTTAATATTACTGTTAATATTATTTCTATGTCCTTTTTTTTCTTTTTCTTCCATTTTTTTTTTTTTTACTTTTAGTTATTATTATTAATGTCATCATTAATGTTATAGTTTTTCCGTCATGCAGACTACTTATTGCTTTCCTTTTTTTGTGGATGATTTATTATTATTATTATTATTATTATTATTATTATTATTATTATTAATATTATTATTAATATTATTATTAATAATAATATTAATATTATTATTAATACTATTATTTTCCTGTCTGTATATCTTTTTTGTGGAGAATCTATTATTTCTAGTAATTATTTATTATCATTATGAATTACTCTATTCTATTTTTTAATATTATTATTATAATATATATATTATATATATATAGTATAATACTACTACTACTACTACTACTACTACTAATATATATATATATATATATATATATATATATATATATATATATATATATATATATATATATATATATATATATATATATATATATATATATATATACGTTTGGATGTGTAACTAGTGATGAAATTTATTTTCACTCTACTAGCACTGGACACCCCGCCAACAACCCATGCAAAATCCCTATCTTGGGTCCCCCAAAGACTCACCCACACACACACATACACACACACACACAACATGTCATACACAATGAAAATACATTTTTTACTATCTTTTAGTCTTTGTTTGCTTGTCAGTTTTGTTCATCTCTGTCTATTTTCTGTCAATTGTCCTCTTTGTCACTGTCTGTTTTTGCTTTTTGAAAAAAAAAAAAAAAAAGAATGTGTATTTTTGTTTAATCTTGGAATTTCCAGGTCATAAATCTGAAATACACTGTGGAATGTAAATTATTATATACAGATGGTTCATTGCAAAAAATTCTCCATTAAAACCCATTTAAGCTCACATTAAAGTATAAAAAATACATGCATGGTATTATTTTTTAGGTGTCATTCTGTGCTTTTGCCTTGGAATTTTTCAGTTTTACTATTTTCCACCTAATGCTATTATTATTTTTTACACCATATTTGACATATAAGGAAAATACATGCTACTTCCACTAGGTGCAATGTCACAATCAGTATTACTGAAATATCTCAGACTGTGATCAGCAAAAAAAAAAACCCAAAACAAAACAAAACAAAACAAAACAAAACAAAACAAAACAAAACAAAACAAAACAAAACAAAACAAAACAAAACAAAACAAATCTGCTGCGTGTAGTGTATTGAAAATAATCAGTTTTTTTTTCTAAAAACATAGTGACAACATGACAAAAACCTGGCATTTAAAAAGGTTAAAATTCTGAAAATTATTAAATATTTACTATTTCTGAATAAGACTGATGTTGGTTAAAGAATTAAGTCAATTAAAGAAGAAAATAATATTAATGTGTTATATTCTTAATAGCCTGATTTTGAAAAGGGCATTTTGTGTGCAGAGAGGTAAGACCGTGAGTGTTTGACACTGCACAAAAAAAAAATAAATCTAAAAATCAGTGTTGCTGCCATGTATTGACATATCCCAGGCTGTGATAATAGAAAAAATAATCTACTTAGCATGCATTATACTGAAAATAATTCATGTTGTGTTTCTTTTTTCATCTAAAAACATAGTGTTATCACAACAAAAACATAGCATTGAAGGGGTTAAAATTCTGAAAATTAATAAATATTTAAAATTTCTGAATAGAGCTGATGTTGCATGCCCCGTGTTACAACAGTGTGAGGTGCAGCGTTAGTGCAAAGTGTCCTCACGCAATGGTTTGCATGGCTAAATCTAACAGCACTGGGCCTAAAAGGTGGGCTCTCACTGTTTGGAGTAAAATTCATGATATAATCATAAAACTGGCTGATAAGGAAGGACAAACAGTTTTACAGAAAAGGTTTAAAACCTCCTGGAGGCAGGGAGATAACTTGAACTTACTAAACCACTTACTAAACCCCTTTAAATGAACCTTTACAACCTGCTTCACAGTGAATAATTAGGGAGACATTTACAAAATTATATGAGGATAAAAACATCACTGCCGACACGGCTCCAGACACGTGGACAGATCGTCTTACTGTCATGGTCTGCGGTCTGTTTAATGTTTTATTTTCTCCCTCGTGTTTCATGTCTTGTCTTCCTGTTTTATTTTGGTATCACTTACCTCTGTCTCTGTTCCAGGTTCCTGTCTGCCCTGCCCCCTCCTCGTCGATGTGCACCTGATCCCTGATTGTGTTTCCCGCACCTGTTTCTAATCACGCCCCATTAGTCCCGCATATATTCCCCCTTTGTGTCTTGTCTCGTCGCCAGTTCGTTGATCCTCCTCGTCCATGTTACAGCTTTAGTCCGCAGCCTCGTCAGTAGCTTTTTGTGTTTGAACCTTGCTTGATTTTTGACCTTGCTTTTTGCCTCTCGCTTTGGACTCCTCTGCTGGGAATAAACCTTGTTTCGCTGCTCTTACCTGGTCTGAGTTTTGCATTTGGGTCCTACCTTCCTGCGCCACAGTTCATGACACTTACCGGTCCTGCAGGAAGCCTGTTTTCAGTGACCGTCCCAACTGAGCAGATTTCATAGAACATGTACCTGTTCACATGTAGATGAGGCAGCTTCTATCCTTTCTCAGGCACTGAGGTCAAGAAGTCACACATGACAAATTAAAGACAGAAAGGTCAGTCAGTCAACCAGTTTGTATCATCCCAGTGAATTGAAGGATGAGATGATTAAAATCACCAGCTACTATGAAAAGTCTGTATTTTTGCTCGTGGCATAATACAATACCTGCAGTGCATTATTTGAACTTGCATCCGAGTCTTGTGTCCTGTCGGCTCTGAATAAGGTCCACCCCTCCAGTGCAACAGTAGGATCTAGGATATTAAGGACCAGCCACATGCCCTTGCAAAGAAGCGCCAGAGCAGTCCCCAATTCCCCGCCACTGAGCGAACCCCAATCACACACCACCCATCCCTCCCTCCTGCAACTGGACATTAGCCAGAAGAAGATTGGTAGATGAACAGCTCTCAGTCTTAGTCGGGTCAGCTTTGCCCTGATGCCAGCTCTCCTCCCTCTCTTCATCCATTGGTTTTTTTTCTCCTTTCTGGTCTGGCTGGCCACTTGGTGTATGCTGTTAGTGGGGATCCTCTCGCGATCTACTGCATTCAGTCCAAACCCCACACAACTTTTCCTGGTGTTAATAAGTGCCTCTCCATTGTAGAAAAATCGTGCTTCAGCAGAAGGGGCCATGGAGTCAAAAACATGGAAAAATTTGCCAAAAAAGTAGCAAGGATTTGAAGAGCTACTGGCTGCTGCAACTACATGCACTGATAAAGTTGGAACATCTCTCCTGATTTAAATGCCCTACCTTATCAGCCCTGTTGTTAGAAAAGTATTAAAGTAGCAAAAATAATAGAAAAGAAAGAAGAAAGCACGAGGAAATAGCAGCTAGTAGTGAAACAGAAAGTACTACTAAGTCAACTTGTTCTTGACTGAACAGCAGCATGTTACTGATAATAAATGAGTCCATTATCACTGTCAGGAGATTACAGAGGAGGAGGAGAGTTGGGGACAAAGAGCAGAACCATAAAGACAGAATCGATTGAAAGAGACTGTTAGGACAGGAAAGAGGACAAACACTAGGTAACGGAAAGAAATGATGTCATGCCAGCTTCTGTCAAATGCTTTCAGTGTTCCAGATTGGAAAAGAAAGACTGACTGACAACAGACAGGGAGAAAAATGACACGAGGAAGAAAGGCACCGGCAGAGGAGGACAGAGAAAGAGAGGGAGACAAGTAAAATGACTACAATGATGTCGAACAATAGACCGGAGTGACTAACAATATCAGTCAGAGTGAGTCAGGCTTTCGGGGGGCAAGAGTGACTCACTTGTCTCTCATTATCTTTAAGCAATAAAGCAATGTCAATCAGCACTTTGCTGGAGCATGAGACAGCCCGATCCTGAAACTTTTGTGAGGCCCAAGACATCTCAACAACTACAGGCAGGCTTTCAATGAAATGTTATGTTCATTTTTTCTCAGACAGTGAAGCCTAATGTATTACTAACCCCCTGGCAAAGCATCATTATCCGAAAATAAATTATTTTTGCACAAAAGAAATTCCAAACTTTGGTGGTAAAACATGTGGATAAACCTTTTTCATTTTTGAAAACACCATGAGCTTTCATCATCAATACCCTTAAGACAAATTCTGTACACAAGATATTATAATAAGTACATTTCCATTATTTGGAATGGGACAAAGATACAATCTTTGCAAGCAGCAATCACTGAGGCTGAAAAATGAAGCCAATATGGAAGTAGAGCTCTGATTCTCTGCCCTGAACTCGACTGGGTCCAAGTTCAGGATGGGCCAGGCTGTCAAGCCTTTTCCTGTTTGCAGTCGTGATGCTGCTGCCCCAGCAGACCACTCCATAGAAAATGACTGATGCCATGACAGTGTCAAAGAAAGTCTGCACCGACCCTGCTTGTGCAGTGGTGGTGCACAGTCCAGTCCTACTTATCAGGTGAACATCCAGGTACTTGTAAGAGTCCACTATCTCAATGTCCACTCCCTGGATGTTCACTGCTGTAAGTGGGGCATGTCTGCACCTGCGGAAATCCACCACCAGCTGTTTGGTGGCTTTTCCAGGAGAGAGAACTCTGTGTAGGAGGAAGATGACTGCATCATCCACTCTAATGCCAGGTTGTTAGGCAAACTGGATTGGGTCCATCGATGAGCTGACCTGGGGATGGAGATGGACAACAACCAACCTCTCCACGGGTCTTCATCAGATATGAAGTCAGTCCAACCGGCCTGTAGTTGTTGAAGTCCTACTAGTGTGATGACCTTTTCTTCTGAACCGGCGCCAAACTGGAGGTCTTTCATGGCAGTGGCACTCCCCCTATCTTCAGGCTCAGGTTGAAGATGTGCTCAACTATCCTGCATAGCTTGAGCTGAAGGTTGCCAGAGGTGGAAATGGGTTTGGGGATGTATGCTGGGGGGGCAGACTGTGAGGGTAGCTGCTGGCATGTCTGGGAAGGGGAAGGGGCAGTGGCTGATCAAACCTATTGAAAAAAATTGGTTCAGATTGTACAGACTCCACTGATGTTGTTCTGCTGCAACTGGTCCTCCATCTTCTTCCTGTAGGTGTTCTTTCCCTCCCTGATCTTCCTCCTCAGCTCTCTCTGTACAGCCTTCAGCTCCTTCTTATCTCCTGATTTAAATGCCCTCTTTTTCTCTTTGAGGAGAGCCCTAATGTCAGGATTAATCCACGATTTGTTATTGGACAAACAAGGCACAGTCCTGGTGGGTACAGTGTTTTGCACACAGAAGTTGATCTAGTCCATTATAATCTCTGTTAGATTGTCTATGTTCAACCTATGTGGAAAGTTCTTCCCACAAAAATAGTACAAATTGGGCTTTTTAATCAAGCTTGGGGGCAAAACTGCTGCCGTGGATTGGCTTGGACAGAAACTATACAGATTCAGGTTTGGTCAGACCTGATTTCTTGGGCCCCATCAGAGATCTATACATTAATGCCAAAAACTGCAGTTCTTCTAATGTCCACTTGAGGTTGGCTCCAAAACAGAGTCAAATTGATCTTTGGTCTGATATATAAAACAACTGTTGACTCATATAAAAGGTACTTTCAGTTAAAAATACTCCATAATTTCCTGGCAACAAGAAAGATGTTATGGTGATGATATGGGGTCTCTGAAAATCAGATGAATGTTGGTTTTGTTGTATGGAACCTGAGTCAACAGACCACCTTTTTTGGTATTGTCAGGTTGTGTCTGGGGAGAGGTCCAGAAAATGTGTTCAAAAAAGAGTCTGAACATGGAGTTGGATCTTTTCTCTGTGATCTTGGGAGATGTTACAGAAACAAAGACCTATATTGT
Source organism: Plectropomus leopardus (assembly GCF_026936395.1). Classification (NCBI taxonomy): domain Eukaryota; kingdom Metazoa; phylum Chordata; class Actinopteri; order Perciformes; family Serranidae; genus Plectropomus; species Plectropomus leopardus. The sequence continues at coordinate 2,362,629 of NC_142193.1, forward strand.
AAATTTTATTATTTTATTGGGGAAAATGTTAATTTACAAGGCAACTGAGGCCGAATCCTCAAATATCTACGGATTTAGGGGTTTCCTTAAACACTAGTTTATTTTGGAGATATTTTATACAAATAACCAATATTACCTAGACAGATGGGGGAAGTTTATTGAGTCTGAGGGGTAGTGATTAAGGATATACTGCCCAAATGAGACATTAATTGATCCCTGTTTTCAGTAAAAATGTCTTTCTGTCAACCTTTTGTGACAACATGTAAAATTTGCGGGTAAACTATCTTGTAATCCTTATAAAGTCCCTAAGGGATGTTTTTTTTTGTTTGTTTGTACTGTTGTTTGCTCATGTTTGTTTCGTAAATATGGAGTGATGTGGTCTCTTAGTGTTTTGTTTGTCTTGCACATAATTAAATAATAATAATAAAAAATTCAATATTAATGACAACTGTACGGGGGATGAATGTTTATATAACTCACCCGCTTACATTTATTAAGGCTCAAAGTTGTGCATAATTAAGCACAGGCTGCCTGAGGGACAAGCTGTCTGCGAGACATCGCCACAGTCCATAGCCCCTTTTTACACAGAGATGGTGCTGTAGGATGGCTACTAACTCCCTTATTTATGCTTCCTTTGCATTTTAAACAGAACCAAACAATGGTGGCATCAATCTGCTGCAGTGTGTGATTTTATTTCATTTTTTCTGGCATCATGGAACCAAAAAAGGCATGACGCGTAACACAACGGCGTCTGCCTCTGATGTGACATATACTGTAATATACACCTGAGTAGCCCTTCTTAAATAATAATGGCATAACATGGCAATAACAATCATTTACCTTTTCTTTTATATGGTCGATCTCGTCAAAGTGCTCTGAGGGTAAGGGGCTCCCGAAACTCATTGATTTTCCAATTTGTGGATATATACTGTTCTTCTTTGAGTTTGCCACTAACTGCTACCAGCTGCTTTTTAAATCTCATGTGGTGGGGTTGCAAGCATAACACAAAAATCAACACGTCACACATGTCCTGCCCATTATCCCATCCCCAGAGGGTTCTCAAAGGTATAAATGAGCGAGCGGATTTTTGAGGTTGTATTTTGTAATAGTGGTTCTGTGAGCTAAACGTGAATCTCAGCATGCCAACATGCTCAAAATATTAACATGCTGGTGTTTAGCTGATGATGGTGCTTTAGGAAAGATGAGGGGGCCGCCAAAATCATTAGGTTACATCCTTTTGGGATGACTCTACCAATTTTCATCAAAATGAACCCCATGTTTGCTGGAATACATCCATCCAATAATCAGAAAACTGTTTCTCAAAGTGTAAAATTTTGGTGATGTTGCTCCTTTTTAAATGAACTTTAACTTATTCTGTGATGGGTAAATTCTGACAGTGCAGGTATTTTAGATGACAGTGGCTTCAGTCTACAATAAAATGCCTCACTTTTCTTTTACACAACAGTATTATTCAGATGTTTTATTTAAATAAGTGTTCTTTAAAAGCACGCTGATTGCTTGAACTTACTCAGTCCGAGGTCACACAATCTGCAGAACTACGATTAATAAGTTCTGACAGGGTTTGCTATTTTTACTGCTGTTCAAATGACTCATCTCAACTCATTTAGGAGCACAAAGTGAATGACACATGCTATCTTTATATAGGCATATGGGTTATTTTTTATTTAATTTATTCAACTTAGTTTGATCCCATAACAAATAAGTACCAAAAGAAAACAAGAAAAACAAATCAAATGAACAGTAAACCTGTAGAAATCTCTTAATATACAAATTCCTATAAACAATATGTCCGAAGAGGGGCAGGAGGAAGTGTTCACTTATATGCTCCTACCCCTTATTCATAAGTAAAACAAAGAACTCAATATTTGTCATATGGGTAACTCACAGCTACATCAATGATACAATCCAAATATCCACTAGGCTTGGGTAGTATTATGGTTTATCAGCTGGTATTAAAATCCCAAAGGTACGACTTAGAACTGGAAGATTGAACATCTTTCAACTAACACACCGAAACACACACACACACACACACACACACACACGGACAAGGACAGGATACTTGATGTTGTAACACACAACTTTATTTATTTTCTTTTTGAAAATATTCACTTATTCTGAATTTGATGTCAGCAACATGGTATAAAAAGTTGGAACAGCAGACAACAAAAAACTGGGAAAGTGACTGAATGGTCAAAAACACCAGCGTGAAACATTTAAATGGGTTAATTGGTAACAGATGATAATATCGTTCACAGGTATGAAAGAGGCATCCTCAGGTGTCCAAAAGAAAGGATGAAAAACTGTGTGGGCAAACAGTCCAACAGTTAGAACACAACCTCAATGCACAATTACAAGAAATTTAGAGATTTCATCATCTACAATCCATAATATCATCAAATGATTCCCAGAGAAAAGCAGCCCGGCTGAACAAATCTCCACACAGGTCATCCTTGCCTGTCTATTGCAGCTCAGAGGAATCAGGTAGTTGAGCTGACACTCAAGTTTAGAAATATTCATAATTATTTTTCTAAATGTGGTGCGTCGAAGTGAAATAAAGCATTTTGCTATAGACTGTAGGCTCACTTGACATGACTCTTACAGTTTCCGAGGGCTGCTGAGATGATGTGAGCAATATAGTGGGGTGATCCCTCTGAGTAGCTAATCATAGGCTGCATTAGTGTATGTTGCATTGTCTTATGTATGAATCAAAGATTTGCTCTTTGATATTGGTAGCTGAGATGTGGGATCAGCTACCTGCTATCATAATCCTTTATATTGGAAACCAACACGTTCTCATCCTAACTCGTCACATGGTGTGCTCTGTCAGAGACCTCCTGCTTTTTTTATGACATTTTAGTTATCTTCCTCTTCTCTCGTTATGCTTCAGAATGCTATTGCTATGATGTCAACAAATGCACATGATGGGTTGATGCTGCACGGTCCTTATGATTACACAACGGCATAGACTGTCACAATAGTTGGAATTTGGCAACAAAGTCACAGACAGTCAGGTTTAGGCAAAAGAAGCACATAGAAAAAACAGGACACACACACATGCTCATGGGAAGCCCACTCCGTATGAAAAGTCCCATACGAAAATCATTTTTTTGTGGGACCCATTCCCCTCTCCACCCGCCCGCCCTGTAAGTGCAGTCGTGCTCCTTAAATTATGTGGTTACTGGCAGTGTTAAAACCTGATGCTGTCCTTTAGCGTTTCATGCATCCTGCATTTGTTCTCAAGAGATGCTGCCCTTGTGCATTGCATGTGGATGCGCCCGGTGCCATCCGGGTGTCCGCCGTTCTAGCAATACCATCATTCTGTCCAACTGCATTCTCATTTGATGCTGTCCAACCACTTTGACCAGTGCAGAGTGAGAACGAGCTGAACAAACGTCTAACTAAAAGTCAAAGTAACAACATAGACAGATGTTTGCACCACTGGTCTGGTTCCTTAGCAACATCAACATGAGAGCAGCTCACCTCAGCTGCTTCTATCGGGGGCAAAATGACTCTGTTAGGGCTGAGGCTGCGGTTGAATACCTCTTTTTGCTTAGGAAGGTTACTAACTGAGTGAGATGACCTGGAAGTACCTGAGCAGTTGCCATGATAAGAGTTGTTCGAATTCTCCTAATATTAAGGAAAGGTGTGTCAGTGCTTCCTTTATAATCTCCTTTAGCATACGATAGACCAGACCATCCTTTACCAAAGGAAAAGAGAGAATCCATCCAACAATTCTTTGCAGCGACAACTTTTGAAGTGACGTGCGACATCGGCCACTATTTGGGGAATCATCTGTTTCATGACATCACAGATCCACAGTCTGTATGAGCCAATGACAGTGACAATATACATCTGTAGCCTATAAGATCAGAATCAGCACATTAACATGAGATGTTTGATCAGGCCTACTTCGTTCCATGCTTACTCACCACGTTGTTTAATGCCCATTAAAAAGGCTAAATGAAGACAACCTGGTGAAAATATTACATCATTATCCACACACCTGCAGTTCATCACTCACCTGCTGCTGATCATCTAATCAATCAGCCTCCACTGCTGCAGTATAAAAGCAGCCGCTAACTTTTCCAGACCACCTGTTACCCACCAGTGGTTCACTGTCAGGCTCTGCTTTTGTTCTTATGCTCCTGTTGTGTTGGTTTAACTCCAAACCTCACAAGGAAACCCTGCAACACAGAAAACCTCTGCTCTGAATACCCCCCCTCCCAAAAAAGGCAAGTCTTATTCTGTTTTAAAAAAATTACTTGTATCAGCTATCAACTTACCTGTTTCCATGTGTCTGTCTGCACTGTGGTCCAGCTGAAAAAACAAATCTTACCAGAGTGGGTGGTTGGAGATAAAAAAAAATAAATAGATTTTTTGTCCTTTTTGTTCCAAATGCCCAAAATTAATTTTAAGTTAAATGCATTAGAAAATGTGAGGGGGTAAAAATGACCCCCTTGGCGGTCATAGCGTTAAAATGTTGTCTGGTTAAATAGACTGTGATTGCTATGGAGCACTGGTAAGAATGTACATGGACCTGGCTCCATTAGTGAATCTTTCTGCCAAAAAAGTTTTCTTGCACACTTGTGGGTTTGTATATTTGTGAATGTGGTTGACAAATTGCCCAAACTATTTCTGTACTCCTGCACTGATAAAAATATTAAACATAACCCACTAAACCCTGAAAAAATTGGCTTAATTTTTTTCCTCCAAAAATATGGGAAGACAGCAATGAGCACCTTAACAAAAAAATGGCTGAAAAATTAGCAAGTACTTGGTAAGATGTTATCAAATTACCTGAAAATAAATCAAAAAGGAAATAGAAAGGGGAATTTAAACATAAAATAAAATAAAATATTTTTTTCTGTAAAATAATTAATATTTATAAGAATTCTGAATACAGTTTTCTGGACATTTCTCTTTTGATAAAATCGAATCTAAAATCTAATAATCTTCAACGATTAATTTCTCATTACCTGATTTTTTTTTTTTTGCAGGTCCCAGAACACCATGGCCCCTCCTGCTGAAGCACCACCTTTCTATGGTAGAGGAACACCTATCAACATCAGAAAAAGTTGTGTGGGGCTTGGACTGAATGCAGCAGACTGTGAGAGGATCCCCAAAAGTGGCATACACCGAGCAGCCAGTCAGACCAGAGGGGAGAAACAAAACAGAAAGGCTAGACAAAGAGAGGGAGGAGAGCGGGCATCATCGCGGGGCTGACGCGACTTGGACCATGAGCTGTTCCTCTACCAAGCCTTCTACCAAGTCTTCTTCTGTCTACTGTCTGGTCGCAAAAGAATAAAGTGAATAAGATGTGACTGAGGCTCACTCAGCAGCAGCAGATAAATGCAAAGCGCTTGACCAAATCAATACTATTATTAAACCAAATGCACATAGTTCAGAATATTACCAGTTAGACATTTGCCCAACAACATTTAATGTTATAGTATACGCATAAGAACCAAGTCTGTTAATCCCCCACAGAAGTGTCAAAATACCCAAAACTTCTGAAAGCAAAAGACTTGTCCCACTCTTCAGGCAAAACTACTATTTAGAAAGGCTTTTTTCTTGGACAGACAATCTTTTCTAACAGACTAAGACACTAAATCCTGCCACGAAAGCTTGGCACCAATAACATAAAGTTACATAACATTGTGTGAAATCCATCTAGTGGTAGGTTGTGTATGTTGCATCATAGCATTTACATGTATGAAGGAGACAGTTGGAAGGAGGGAAGGGCAAAGAGTTTTCCTAAGTAACCACCCAATCATAAGTCTTCCTCCTCTGAAGCAGCAATGCCATAAAAATACATCTTTTTTTTACTCTGTGTATAAAAATACCACCAGCTCTGATATCCTTGCTGTCGGGGTAATGGCTTCCTTATCTAGTCTCTCTGTAGTCTGGGATTAAAGGAAAGTGAAATATAGGCATGCAAAAATATACAACCCCTGGACATGCGCGTGCACACACACACACACACACACACACACACACACACACACACACACAAACATTTTGAACGCAAGAACAACCACATATTCAAACATTCTCACACTGACAAACTCACAAAGACACATGCACACCATCTCAAGACAAGTCCAGACACCCACCACCACTGACAACAGCAACAAGATAAAGGCAGCTAATGGGAAGCTAATTATCTGTGCAGCAGCAGTCTGTTAGCCTGCCATTCCAACCTGAGGCATTCTCCCACCAACAAGCCATGTCCTGACTTATTAACAAGACTTCCCCAGCTGCTGACAAGCATGTGATTATGTGTGAGCATTGATCTAAGCAGCCAGCACATTGGTCAAAATGGGCTGTTAATTAAAACAAAAAAAAAATCTATTTGCTCAGGCATTGTGCACATGCATCTGAATTAAAATTTTGCTATGATCTGAATAGTGTTTCTGCTAGTCCTACCACTGATGGACTGGACAGTATGTGGGTTTCCATTAACCCTCAAAATGAAAATTGAAATTGTGAATATAAATATGCTTAATGGAAACATGTCAAGTCAAAAAAAATAACCCAACAAAACAACAACTTTCATTCATTCAAAGGTTTTATGTTTGCAAGAGGTGATTTCTCAGGTGATTGTGTATAGCCTTTTAAAAAACCTGCATGCACTAATTGTAAAAGGGGCATGATTATCTGATGTGCATTAATGAATAGAAGTACAGTTAATATTTTGAGTTTCATAACTATCCTGATTTAGTGTGTTATGAGTCTTTAAGTGCTCAAACAGGCTAGTCGTCTTTTTGTTTAAAAAGACAAACACACAGCTTTAATTTGAGAGTACATTGAATTTAATTGACAAATATTTTAATTCAACCAGTCTACTCAAGTTTTAAATTACCTGAGGCCTTCATTTACTATTTTTGATTATTTTTGCAAGGTGGGTCAGGGTATGAAAGTATAATTCATTTTCAGACGGGATTGAACTGCATGAAAAACGAGAAAACGTTTACTTGTTTTAAACCATTAAACGAGAAAATGAAAGTTAAGGGCCGTTTTCCATTGATCCAGTGTTTGAACCAAAATTGAAAAAACAAATTTCAAAATAATGGTCAAATTTTGTTTATGTTCATTTCTTTTTGTGATTTAATGGAAAATGGTGAAGAAATGAGTTGGGACAGTCACGTGACGTGGAAGTAAATGTAAAAGATAGATATGCTGGGGCCTAATGAATTAATTACTTGTTAATTTTTATAACCATGTGATAGGTGGTAACTGGGGCTGGAAAGGTCTTTGAGAGCTGATTTTTTTTTCAGAGTAACTCACACTTGTTAGTGAGAAAACTTGCTGCAGGTTTGGCGTTGGTCAGACCATGCCACGTCATTATAGGCCATAAATGTATGAATTTCAGAATCATAATTCATAACTCTTTAAGGGTAGTGAGCACAGATCTGTATATTTATTGTGAACTTGTGTAAAGGAGAGGAACACACGCTGACAGTTTGACGCTGGTGCGTTCGTGCGTAATATACAGTGATATGTACAGTAAGATGTGTGTGTCTTGCATATCTCTGCACAGGAAAGTCGCGCAGCTCTGAATGTTCTCTGTGTAGATAAATAAGACCAAGTTTTCCAAAGAACAAAACCTTGGTAAATACTGTAATTAAACTGAAAATCTAATTTCTTGTCTAGTGAATCAATTTATGAGACAATTATGTGTTTGGGAATTTCGTTATGTAACAGTGTGTACCAACTTTAAAAAAAAAAACAAAAAAAAAAACTAAACCTTATTGTGGATGCACTAAATGTATTTTTACTCACCAAAAACAACAACTAAAATGGGTTTGGTGAGTTTGTGTTCTGTTGTCCTGAAAAATATTGATATCCATTTAAGGAACCCACACATAAAAATTCAGAGCTGCGCGACTTTCCTGTGCAGAGATTTGCAAGACACACACATCTTACTGTACATATTACTGTATATTATGCAGGAACGCACCAGCGTCAAACTGTCAGCGTGTGTTCCTCTCCTTTACACAAGTTCACAATAAATATACAGATCTCTGCTCACTACCCTTAAAGAGTTATGAATTATGATTCTGAAATTCATACATTTATGGCCCTTAATGATGTGGCATGGTCTGACCAACGCCAAACCTGCAGCAAGTTTTCTCACTAACAAGTGTGAGTTACTCTGAAAAAAAAATCAGCTTTCAAAGTGCTCTCTAGCCCCAGTTACCATGTATCACATGGTTATAAAAATTTAAAAATAAGTTCTTCATTAGGCCCCAGCATATCTATCTTTTACATTTACTTGTGTATCTATCCATCGATCTTTCTATCTTTCTATCAATCTATCTATCTGGTTAAGTTCTCTGGGCTTTTATTTTGACATGGTTACTTTTACTTCCACGTCACGTGACCGTCCTGATCCATTTTTTTTCACTATTTTCCATTAAATCACAAAAAGAAATGGACATAAACAAAATTCGACTAATAATTTGAAATTCATTTTCTCGATTTTGTTTTCAAACCAAACATGGGATCATGGAAAAACGGCTCTGAACTTCCATTTTCTCGTGTAATGGTTTAAAACGAGTGAACGAGTAAACGGGCCATTTTCTTGTTTTTCATGCAGTTCAGTCCCGTCTGAAAACAAATTATACTTCCATACCCTGACCCCTATCAGGGTGGCCATGTCCCTGCCACCCCCACGTAATCACAGGACACCCACTACATTAAACTAGACCAAACCACTGCCTGAAAAGAAATTTCTATTTTGTTTTGAATAAATTGATTTCTTTTGGTTGGGCCCTGACTCTGATTCAGCTTCCTCTTTCTCCTTTATATTTCTTTTTCTGTCTCTCTGCTTTCCTTCTTCTTCATCACCACCTCTCAATCCCTGTCTCACCCTCTGTGTCTTTCTCTCCACCATTTTTTTTCTTTTGTCTTTATCCTTCTTTGACCTTTACTCTGTCTCTTTTGTGTCAAAGTGTTTTATTGTGTGTAATTGCTGCTAGGGCACCTGAGATCCTTCAGTCCTCTGAACAGACTGTCCCAGTTGTCCTTCACGCATGCAGGCATGCGGTCCTTACTTTCTCCTTACCTTTTTCTTTCCCTCACTCATTTCTCTTCCCCGTCTCTCTCTCTTCCTCCTGCCTACATTCATTTTTCTTCTTCCCTTCTCTCCTTACCTGTCCTCTTCCCTCTCCTCACCTCTCCTCTCTCTGTTTGATGTGTTTTGACATCTGGGTTATTCCAGTTCAGTGCTTCTTGTCTGGGCTGAGAGGGGATGTGAGGTGTTTCAGGTTAGCAGCAAGTAAAAACACCACATTTACTTCAAAGCGTTTGGGGCAGTTCATTGTAAAATTGTATATTATATATATTAATTGATAACAATCAGTAATTGAACATGAACAGAGCTTGAGTAGTAAACAGTATAGCTTGATGTTGATCCTCAGGGACTGTTTGGCACATTTTACAAGCTTTTATTCCTAATTTTTTGATAATTTTGGCTGTGTTCATGCATATGGCATACATTTCAGCAAGACTGTGTATTTTTGTTTTATCTTGGAATTTCCAGCTCAGTTCTGACATTAAGTCTAAAACACACTATGTAAACAAGAATGTTACATTCATACACACTCTGCCTGTGTGAGAGGAGCTGATCAGGCATCTCTCAGATGCCCGTCGGCTGCACATCTAGAGAGATGGTGGCTCGCCGATTTTTTTCCACGTGCCATTCGTGGTTGTCGGCAGAAATAGACAGTGAAAATGGCATTTTGATAATATATATTGACTCTATACCACCTTTTACTTCAGTTTCAATGTCTTAATCTGTCATAGACATTTATTTATTTGTAGTTTATTTGATAGGGACAATGCAAATACACATAGTACAAAATTTGCCTTAGAAACAAGCTGTAGTAACTGATGTTTCACATATACAGATTATAGCTATTGTTAGTTTCCAACTCCTGTCCCTAGTTAGGCTTTTAGTAGAGCAAAAGAAGAGAAAAAAGGATAAGATATCAAGGACACATACATTCAATAACAGCTACGGTAAAAATAAGACAAAAAGTTAATCTAATAACATAAGAAGATGCATAAAAGTACAACATACAGTTTCAGTAAAAAAAAAACAAAATAAAAAAACACAAAATAAATAAAATAAAAAAAGACCAATATTGGTGTTACATACAGTTACAACTCAACGATAAGACCTTATAAAACAGTTTTGTTAAAAAATGGTAATATCTTGTATTAATTTTATTTCAGTTGGTAGTATGTTCTGTAATTTAGAGCCTTTTATAGATAAGGCCTACTGCCCAAAGGAGGTCTTACGATGCACAATTTTACAATTGCCGCTTGCTGTGTCCCTGGTATTCCTATCATTTTGCCTGCTGATAAATTTGCCTAAAATATCCGGGGCTAAATTCTGAAGACATTTAAAATCAGTTTGAGGAATGAAAAATTTAGAAAATTATCAGAGTGATGTCATCTCATGGGTTTTTAATTCATTATTTTGAAAGCTTGGTTGTACAAAGATGCAACAGGCTTAATTACTGTCAGAGGGGATTGGCTCCACAAAGTAACACAATATAAAATATGTGAAAAAAAAATCATTGCATACATGTACAGTTGTGCTGCTTTGATTGGTGTGTGATGTCGAATTAGTTTGAAGCAATTTAGATTGTTTTTTACTATCTTTGTAATCTTTGTCACGTTTATCAAATTTGAGTTTTGAATCTAATACTACTCCCAGAAATTTGAATTCATTTACAATCTCAGTTTTTTCTCTTTCTATCTTTTTCCGACTGTAGTTTTTTTTTTTTTTAAGTAAAAACACATAGAGACTGTCTTTATCATGTTCAGAGTGAGCTTATTTTTAAAAAGCCACTTACTAAATACTCTGTTCATGATGATAATATCTCAGTTGCCTTATTTGTTGTCTTTACTAAAGCATATATAACTGTATCATCAGCATAAAGCTGGTAACCAGCCCCCGGACAACTTTCAGGCAGATTGTTAATAAAAAGGCTAAAAATCTGTGGGCCTAATATCAAGCCTTGGGGGATGCCCACTTTATTTTGTCTGAGAGCAGACCTTTTTGAGTTTATCTTTACACATTGCTCTCTCAACTTTAGATAAGAAGCCAACCAGCTTAAAGCTTGCTTGGACAAATTAAATTTAGTCATCTTTGATAAAAGGATGTTGTGGTCAACAGTGTCAAATGCCTTCTTTAGGTCAAGGAACACTGCCACCACGACAATACCCCTGCCCATAGAGTGCTTCACACCTTCAACAAAAAAACAAGTTGCTGTTTCTGTGGAGTGTTTATGTGGAAACCCAAACTGCTCAGAGTATAAAAGTTGATTTGTTTGTAAGTGAACCTTTTCTACAACCTTTGACATTACAGGTAGAATAGAAATTGGATGATAATTGCATATCTAATCAGTGTCTCCTGTATATAGATAAAAAAATATGAGGGTGACAACAGCTTTTTTCCATTGATCTGAAAATTGACCAGATTTAATGAAAAGGCTAATTAAGTGAGTCAGTGGCTTTATTATGGAAGAACTATGCTGTTTGATGAAAGCTGTGTCCAAATTAAACATATCTTTTGCTTTGGAGTTTGATAGCTTTCCTGTTATGTCATTGATTTTGGTTTCATCAACCTCTCCGATGTAAAATGAATCAGATGAGTCTGCTATTTCATCATTATTTATAATTGTTGGATTGAAATTTTGAGCAAGTTCCTCCACTGATTGCAAAAAGAAATTGTTGAACTAAGATGCAATAAGTGAACTATCTGTAGTAGGTTGTCCATTAATTTTCAGCTCTCATATCCTGTTATACTTGGGTTCTTTGTCAATGTATTTAGATGTTTCCAAAGGGAGGCTGAATTACCTTTAGCATCATCTATTAGTTGAAAGTAATATGAAGCCTTTGCCTTTCTTAAATCCATTATCACTTTATTTCTAAGACTTTTGTATAAAATAAATTCTGTGGACATTCCACTTGACAGTCCTTTTTTTAGAGTAAGATCTCTATTTTAATGAGTTAATGAGTTGCAACACAAATTAACATAATTCATTTGCAAACTCTTGTCCCAGTTTCTATCTTTAATATCATTTTCCAACTGTCTAATTTTAACTTTTGGCTAGCAAGCCAAAGTTATGGTCAGATAATCCTGTTATTAAATTATATGTTTTTATTATCTGTTCTTCTGCCGGATTGCAGTCCGCGCTGAGCGCAGCACAGCTCACCTGGAGGAAATGCCGATTGCCGCTTGTGCCTGCCACCAACTGTCCTTGCTCTACCTATAAGAGAAGATCCTGGCTCAAGACAACAAGGATGCCATCCGTGCCTGGGGCTGCACCATCTCGCTCCCCACCAGCGCCGGGAGCCCCAGCAGGCTCGGGTCCCCAGCGCTGGCGAAAATCCACGCCCAAGGTATCCACAGCCAAGCCAGGTCACACACCATTCAGGTCCACGCTAACGACCAGAGCACTGGCCAGCCCAGTAGGAGGCCTTTGTCCCGGCATATTGTAATTGTATGTAGATTGCGCTATCACAGGTGGTCAAGTCAAGTCAAGTCAGTTTTATTTATATAGCCCATTATCACAAAACAAGGTTTGCCTCAGAGGGCTTTACAGTGTACGACATCCCTCTGCCCTTAGACCCTCACATCACCCAAGGAAAAACTCCCGGATTCAGTTGAATATCACCGGCAAGTAGTATCAGAAAGAATATTATCTCTGAGGCGTGCCACTTGTCCTGTCCATGGGAGGATCTGTCAGATTTGGATTGTCTGTTTTTATGCAGATTGAGTAAACAATCATTTGCCCATATCCGAAAGAGTTCACTTTTGTGCTTTCAGAAGAGACTTCTGGCATCCCATTGTTTAGGGTTTGATTCAGGCCGGTTTCTGAATTAAGTTGATAGGTGATTGGTGTAAGCAGTAGCCAGCATCACAGCAGCAGCATGCAAACTTTTCCTTAGTTTACATGTCAGATCTTTGATTGTCTTCCTTGTCTAGGCTGTTTCTTTCAGTCATTGTTAATCAGTTGAAAAGCATCTTTAAAAACATAAATAAAAACATCACATAGCAGCGGGATAGGTGTTACAAACTGGATTAGAGTGGAGCCTAACAAACCACCCCCGTCCTCCGCTGCCATACTGTCACTAATCTCCTCTACATGAGGAAATACAAAGAGATCCATTGCCCTCCAACATTGTTTCGTCTCTGTTGACAGGATCCCATCAGTTGTTGACATAAGACATTTTATTGTAAAATATTTGCTGGACTGTGCTGTTGACAATACAAGAGCTGCACAACTTCATAAATGAATGGAATATGTGCTTATAAATGTGGAAAGCACATGGCAACCAACGCTAACTGTCATGATGGTTTGGATTAGGCAACAAAGTCATGGATGGTTAGGTTGCCAAGAGGACTTTGGTGGCAACAATCTTGGAAACATCAAAGATGTGGACTTTGTCACAGTGATGAAGCAGGATCAGCTGCACCTCCCTGAGAAGTTTCCAGAGATGACTATCTCCCTCCTCTATCAACGAGAGAAATCACTGGAGAAAGGCAGATCTGGGAAAGCTCATTAAAGCCAGAATGTGTGTGAACAGTGATGGCTAAATTTGTCATGACTCTGGATGGAGACAGTGAAAGGCATCCTTTCATGAAGTTTGATTGCACTGATATATTTCTGAGAGATGGAGTTCATTTCACCAGTCAGAATAGTGATGTTTTCTTAGCATGAATTTGGTTCCAGTTGTGTCTATATTATATTGTAACGTCAACAGGACATGAATTTTTACCCAAAACTTGTAACTTGTGTCAGGATAACTCCACCTTTTTATGTAAATAGTAAAATGAGTTAAAGAAAATTTTAAAGAGCTTAGATATGTGTCTAATTGAACAGGTTCATTAAACCTATTGATTTGATTTTAGACCAGCTTTGTATCAAAACAATATGGATAGTATGTAGGGATAACTCACCCTAGCAAAAAACCCAAATTTCATTAATCCTTGGGACTGTTGCTCAAAATACATGCTGTATTTCTGCTTTTTCATATTGCTCACCAACCATGCCACTGCCACCATGGACTCAAAGAATATACAGCAGAGACAGACGCGTCGCTCTCTCTGTTTCTCAAACTAAGGCCAAAATCTGATCAAACGGTAAAACTCAGTAGTGCTGAATCAAGATTATGTTACTGCACTGCCTATTTCTCGCAATAAATGGTTTCACAAATGTATTTTAATGCCCCATTTCACCATAAAAGCGATAGTTTGTGAACAGGAAATGGACATTGTGCTGCTCTCTGTACAGTGAAGATAGAGGCTGAAAAAACTGAGCTCAAATGGTAAAACTAAGCAGCACTTATCACATATAAACCAAGATTCTGTGATTGTGTTTAGTATTGTGATTGTGTTTAGTATTTCTCCACACAGATTTTTCCAGAAACAATGTTTTAACTTACTGTAATATCAGATTTAGGTGGCTGCAATTGTGTCGAACTGACAGCGCCCACCAGCAGGAGCGTTAATTGGTCCAATGCATTCTAGTAGGTTTTCTACTTAATAAGCAAAAGCCAGTGCCACAGTCCTTTCTCTCTGTTTTCTCCAGTTATATAGTAATAATTTTAAAAGTATTTGTATTTCTCTACGTCAGAGATGACTGAGTATCACGTGAGGACTCTCTTTATATCACTGAAATACTTCTTTAACAGACAAGGGATCTAATTTAATCAAGGCTTTCAAGATGTATGAGCCTGCAGGATCAGACTCTGATGAGGAGGGCGAAGGAGATGAGAAGAGGAGAAAGTGCTCCTCCTCCTCCTCCTCCTCCTTGTCCTCCTTCTCTTCAGACAGACAGTACGCCCCCAGTTGAGTTGTACCTCACACACACTAAAGCTAATTTCAAGTGATAGTTTTAAAAATGGTTGATGACAACAACCAACACTGGGTCCACATCCATCTAAAGACATGTCACCCAATACTGATCTGATGAAGAGCATTTCCTAAAACTCCTAAAATCCTAAAAACATCCTAAAATTCTAGAAATGTCTTAAAGTCATAGAGATGTCCTAAAATCCTAAAAACATCTTAAAATGTCCTGAAATCCTAGATTTGTCTTGAAATCCAAGAAATGTCCTAAAATCCTAGGAAAGTCTTAAAGTTCTAGAAATGTCCTGAAATCCGAGAAATGTCCTGAAATCCTAGAAACATCCCACAATTGTCATAGAATGCTTAAATCAAAGAAATTTGCAAAAATCCATTCTAAAATCTTAGAAATGTCCTAAAAGTGTCCCAAAATCTTTGAAATTTCTTAAAATCCAGACCCTGCTGTAGTGCATTGCCATTGTTAAAAGATTTTCAGTATATTATTTTGTAAAGACCCAAACATGAGATATTACGAAATATAAATCAATTAAATATTTAATACTGACAGAAATGCTGACAATAAATATGTATCTTAAATGGATTTTGTTGTGCAGATTAATACGATGGATACAGAAAACTGTTTAAAAAAAATCCAGTAACATTATGGACAGTGACATGGACCCAGTATGGTGAAGGTAAAAACCTTGATGAGTGTGTATTTGTGCTGGGTTTGTGTGTGTTCTTAGCATAGCGTGCCAAGTGTAGCTGTGTGTGTGTGTGCGTGTGTGTGTGTGTGTGTGTGTCTGTGTGTGTGTGCATGACTGAATATGAGTTTCTTTATCAAGCTTCCAGCCTCCTCACTGCCATTATTCCTCCTTCCTTCTCTTTTCTCCTATTCCTTCGTTCCTACACAAACACACACACACACACCTCCATCTGGCTCCCTCCCTTATCGTTGCCTTCCACCCGGGCAGAAAACAACCAGAGGGCTCCATGAAACACTCGTTCCCTCCCGTGTTTGTTTGGTCTCTCGTCCCCACAGAGGCATCTATCAGCAGCTTTGTTTTCTCCCTCGCCTCGCTTCACTCCACTCCTCCATCACTCTCTTTTTCTCTCTCCATTCCAGGTTGCTCTGTCTTTCTTTCTCCCTTCAATTTTGTCTCTCTTTCAATCTTTCTTTTCTTATTTTTGTAATTATCTCAGTGGATTGGATCCCTTCCTTCCTTGTTTTCCTCATCCTCCAATCTCTTCTTTCCTCCTCCTTCCTTACTTTATTTCTCTGTTTTCTCGTCTTTACCTTCCTAATTCATTCCTTCCAACGCTGTTTTCCCTTTAATCCTTTTCTTTTCTTTCTTCCCCCAGAATCACCTTTTTTCCCTTCTCCTTCCCTCGCTCCCTCTCTCAATACTTTTCCTGAATCCTTCTTCTCTGAGGTTGGAGCTGCACCAAGTTTTCATTATTTTAGACAGACACCACAATTTGGGCTCTACTGCTTCCCTGGAATGGTTTTCAGCATTGTTGCGATGACTTTTGAAGAATGGCAGAAAACCCAACTAGATTACAAAAGGGAGGGGGGGGGTAAATAAATGAGGAAACAAGCCCTCTGTCATCATCTGACTACTGACTCAGGGATGAAACCATAGCAACATGGCAGATAACACAAGCGTCTGCATTTTTTTCCCCTCCCATCCTTACTGAGACAGAAACTAATCATTTCCAGGTTCATTTATTTCCCCACAGACACAAGATTTTTTTTTAATTCCATGTATCAGCAGAAAAAGCAGCGATACTCAACTTACAGCCTGCAGGCCAAATTTGCTCCCCCCAACCATGTTCTAATTCACAATTAAAAATAAAGTGATTCACACTGGGAATTGTTTTTGTACTTTTAGTATACATAAGGTGCCAGAGTGCATAAAGGCTGATACACACTAGAGGATTTTCAAATCTTAACCGATTGTTTAAACGTGGGAGCCCACAGACATAATGACAGATTTAAACGATCTTTAATGTTATGATCATCAAAATGCACACACAAGATGATTCGGCCAGATTGTAAGACCACACACCTGCTGTCTGTAGTCAAGATGTCACAGTGGCACAGACATGGATCTCATAGAATCTTATGTGATCAAATGGGACGATCACCGTCGTCAGCTGGCTGCACTTGTGTGTGTCTTGTTTTGCAGCGAAAAAAACAAAACATAGAAAAAAGTTATGGATCAAGTCATGGCTGAGAAGACAGAGCGAGCGTGGATTAGACATTTTGCATCGACAGTTGGAAGTGAGTGGCTGGCTTGGGAGACAGAAGTCCTGTTGCCTGTTTTTGAGCTGTACATGTACGCAATATCCTTTTGGTGACGCTTCCCGGTCTCCTTGCTCTCGTAGGCTATTTTCTGTCGGAGCCGACAATGATAAATATAAAACATGTTTGATATTTATCATTCCAGATCAGAGAGGCTCCGACACAGTTGGTAACATTAAGATTATTTAGATAACCCCTCACACTTAACGATTATTTGGGCAGATGATCGGATCCAACCAGACCTGAATTGGGAACCCCCCAGATTGTTGTATAAGGGGCAAATTGGGCCAAAATTCTGCCTAATAATTATTAGTGTGTACCAGCCATGAAACAGCATCAAAATAGAGCTTGTTTATCGAGAAATGTGCCAGTGGAGGATCCCCACAGCCCCCAACAGATGTCATTGCTAAGACCCTTCTGTCCTAAAATCCTAGAAGCATTCTAAAATCCCAGAAATTACTTAAAGTTTCAATTCCTAAACAAATTTAATGTGCTCTTCACCAAATGGAATGACATTTTAAGACATATTTATATTACAATTAAAAAAGAATCATGACTGTTTTTTAAATTTTGTATTTACTTGTTGAAACAAGTTTCTTTGGGAGTTGTCCTATCTGTAATTTCAAGGCATTCTCATTCCAAGTTGTCTCATGTTGCTGCTACAATGGGAAAACGATACACTGGCACCCTTCACCAAGTGAGTAAAAAATGCTCATTGACACCCATTCAAACCACTACTTTTGATCCATAAGCCATTATGGATCATATGGACCATAAATCATGCATTTTCTGAAATCTGGTCTTCGTTTGAGAGCTGTGGCTTTAAATTTTCACCTGGCCATTTTTTTAACCCTGTGACTTCACTCTTGCCATATTTGGAAGAGGGAGAAAATACATGATTTTTCCACTAGATGGCAGTGTCATACAATTCCCTGCTCCCCGCTTCACAAAGATTCTGAGGCGGTGAGTTTATGTGGGTTTAGGTGTGTAAGTCTGTGTGTGTGTGTGTGTGTGGATGTGTGTATGAGTACACATGTGTGCATGTGTACGGTGTGTACATTACATGATCTTGTGCCCTAATGCGTAAAAAGCACATGTAGCTTTAACGTTGTACTGCTTTTCAATCACTCCATTTCATATGTTGTTTTTCTACAAAAGATTTGAGCAGAAACAAAAATCAATATATAATATTTAAAAGCTTGATTTATAGGTGTGCATTTTGTGCACAAAGGGTGATAAGTGGTTAATATACATTATTATTTTTTTGTGCAAGGTCAAATATTCTAAAATACTCACAATGTTGCTGTAAATCATTGACATATCCCAGGCTGCAAAAATCAAAAAAATAAGTAATCCAGTTTTCAAGTAGTATATTAAAAAAAATAATCATTTTTTAAATATATTTTCCATCAAAAATGTAGTGACATCATGATCAAAATATGGCATTTAAAGGGTTAAAAAATGTAAACTGAATGAATATTTGATATTTATGATTAGCGGTGACCTTGATTTACAAAAATAAAATTCAAATAGAGAGGAAAAATAAATCAATATATAATATTTAATAGCTTAATTTGTAGGTGTGCATTTTATGCACAAAGGGTGATAAGTGTAAGTATTTTAGAATATTTGACCCAACAGAAAAAATAATAATGCATATTAACCAATGTTGCTGTTAATCATTGACACATGTCAGGCTGCAAAAAAAAATAAAAATAAATAAGTAATCCAATTTTTATGTAGTTTACTAAAAAAATCTTTTTGTGTTTATTGCATCAAAAAATGTAGTTTGTTTACATTACAAACATTTAAAGGGTTAAAAAATATGGTAATTGTTGAATATTTGGTATTTTTGTTTACGGCTCAAGTTGACGAAATAAAAAATTTGAATCAAGTAAAAAAAAAAAATTGTATGAAATCTTTTTGTGCAATAATACCCTTTAGCGCAGATTACGGGCTTTCGGTGGTTAGGAAGGGCCTCTCGAAGGAGACAATTATGCACGGCCGTGTTCTCAGCTGATGATGTCCAGCGGCATACCATGCATACGCAAAAGGTGGCTTTTGGTATCAGGATCTTATGCCAAAAACATTGCAAAAGTGGCAGTATTTGATGATTTTGAAATAAGAACAGGTCGGTAATTTTAAACCCGCACATTTGTAATTTGTTGACCACTTTTAGTTTCTCTTTACGCTAATACAGTTATCTTTGGTTTCATTTTTTTTCAACTGGCACTTAATCATGGTCATGGTTCTCTCCTGCAGCTTGACTGGATGCTGTCAGATGAGTTCAAACAAAATGGATCTTGGTGATAAAGTGTCAGTTTGCTGGGAATGATTGACGCTAACATTAATTAATTCTGAAAATGAAGGGAAAACAATTGACTCTGAACACACTTAATATTTAACATACTTTTTAATCTTTGGACTGGGGGGAAAGTATCAAGGGAAATCAAAGTCAAAGTCGAGTTGCAAGTCTTTTTTGATTTAGTTAAGTTGGGTCTAAATTTGTCAAATCTGTCAGTCAAGTGAGATTTGAGTCCAAGTCATGTGACTCGAGTCACAATATTTAGTATGATATCAAGACACTGCTCCTCACAAGCGTCATGGTGCCACACTTTTAACAATCTCCTGTTGTGATCTTCTTTTGGAAATATAAGAACACATTATGAGTCTATGCAACAATTCCATTCATTAGCTGGACATTGTGACTATTCACACAATTTTTCAGTCCATCTCTAGCTGCAATGTTTTGCTGGGAGACACTCGAGCAGCCTGGGTCCTCGCTTTCTTGGCTCATTTCAAGTCACCTCTGGATTAAGGACAGTGTCTCTGCCCATCCGATGACCCTGATGGCACCCCTGACTTCTCTGACACCTTGCTGCTCCAACATCTAATCCTGGTATGTATGTTGCTGCTTAGATTACTTAAACAGCATAAAAGCTGGCTGCTGTAAAAAATGGAGCGTGGAGGTTAGATCAGATAGCTGCTGTACCAGCTCAGAGACAAAGAAAAACAGTCCTTCAGTCTCTGAGGGCCGCAGATAAAAGGAGTGAAGAATGGAGATGGAAACTGGAGAGGAAACAGCCTGAAGCCCAGATACACACTTATTCAGAGCATAAGAACATTACGAACACACAAGTGTGCAGCCATGCAGGCGATGGACACACACATATGAATGAAAGCACATACAAACTCTCTGTCTCACACACACACACGCACGTGCTAACGCAGGCTAAAAGGCCGCACCACTGTCCCACATTGGAATTCTCACTGTCTCATGCACACAAAGATATGCATTCACACACACACACACACACACACACACACACACACACACACACACACACACACACACACAGGAGAGATTGATAGCAGTACGATGAGACAATAAGGAGGCTTTATGGGGCATGGAGAGGAGACTTATCACAATGGGATGCAAACACACACATAAAGGCACGCAGGCACAAAGGAAGGTGTACACACACACACACACACACACACACACACACACACACACACACACACACACATATGCTGTCATGCCAGAGGTCAGTTCCCTGTGCACTCATCTTTGAAGGGCAGCATCCCTATCTCTCCTTTTCACAGTCATCCTTTATCTGTGTCCTTGCCCACAGAGTCAGAGGTCACACTTCTCCGCAGGAAGTTACATATCAGTGTGGGGGAGCTGTCAGTCATACAGATGAGGTTATATGTACCCTGACATGTAAGACATGGCTGTGGACTGCTGGTATGTCAGAGCTGAACCATCACTGGACTGATGCATCTCCACATTCGCTCTGTGAGGGACAGGAGGGGAAGCGGAGAGGAAGTGGAAGAGGACATAGACATGAACAGCCCTACTAAAAATGTAAAAGTCTTTCAAAAAAAAACAAAACACAAAACACCATAGAAGAACACCACACACGTGTGAAGTGCAGCTGTGATGTCACCGTTCTCACAGGATCCGCGCATTGTTAGTTTACACGGCAACAGAAGGGGTTGTGTTTACAAAATATTACACTCTGAAAAGTTTGTATTGTGCACTTTTATATGTTTTTGTGTCTAAGTTATCGTTGGAACATCCTTTTGAAATTGGTCCAGTTTTGAAAAACAGTGTGGCAGCCAGCAGTGACGAAACAGGCTACATTGTAACCACTGGGGGTAAGTGAGCTCCTTCATTTCATAACCATTAAAAGTGTTTTTTTTTTTTTTTTGAGAAGTCCCATTCTGAATCTTGCAGACCTTTCAGACTGCTGAAATCAACTAAATATTCAGCCATTACATTAGGTATGTTTCCATTACAAATTTACACAAAAATGTAAGCGATATTTTCAAAATGTGAATAAAACACAATGACTGCGTTTTCATTGAGTGATGCTCTGTGACTTTTCCTCTGGTGATAACATTCCCAGAAGCATGGCGATGGATGTTCAAAACATTAGCAGCTTTATTTCTATTGCAGTCACCACACTAGCTGTCATTATTCCCAATCTAAGGCCACATAGGCGTGTTATGGAGCCATAATGGAAAGAAAAGCTAATCTATTTAGGTTTCAAACAGTTAAATACAGGAGCTGAACACTTCCTCCACCAATGCACTGTAGTCAACTGGCTCAAGTTGACTTGGTTACTGCAGACAGACACTACTGACAAGAAACCATTTCCCAATTTTCCCAGCCGCCTGTTCCATTCCCAGAACAGCCACACATTACTCTGAGGCTGTCCTGCTTCAGGCCACACACACACACACACACACACACACACACACACACACACACACACACACACACACACACACACACACACACACAGTAACTGTCCCACCCACAGTAATTTTGTTGCTCTGAGCAGCCTTCGTTAAAAGCAGACAAACATTTCAAGCACACAGATGCTGTCTTACAACGAACATGGCTGTTTTGTAACGAGTAACAGGTTCAGATCCCAAAATAACTCTTTTTTCCTCTCTAACTGTCCTTGAGAAGACACTAAAAGCTTGTGTGTGTGCTTGCATGTCTCTGAGGGACTTAACCATCGCCTTACCTCTAATCAGACTGCAGGTGCTGTCACACTGGACTGACAGTTTGTCTTATCTTTTTTCATCAGTTATATTCATCTTTAAAGTTACAGTGAAACAGAGGTCTGAGCATCTTTGGCTTCACTCATGTACAGTATATATATATGTATACATATATAATAGCAAGAAATTAGTAAAAGCTATAACAAAATTACCTGACAAAACAAAACAAAACAAAACAAAACAAAACAAAACAAAACAAAACAAAACAAAACAAAACAAAACAAAACAAAACAAAACAAAACAAAACAAAATAAAATAAATCAAAATAAAAAACACCAAGAAAGTGCTAAAACAAACAACTATAAACTAAATTACTTGGGTATTCTTTCTGTGTCATCATTTTAAGAGAATTCTAAACATAGTTTTCTGGAAAATGTTCTCATTTTCTGATAATATCTAATATCTAATAATCTCGTCCATCTAATTTTCAGATCATTTCTTGGTCACCTTTTGCTATTTTTTTGTAGCTTGCAGGACATTTCTTGTCAAGTTGTTTATTATGTTTCTTTTGTGTTTTCAAAGTATTCAAACCAACCCTGGAGCAGCATCACTTTTCTGTGCTGCTTTCGCCATTAAACAAGTATATTTCGTATCTAAAAACAGTTGCATGTGAAGAAAAAAAAACTGGCATTCAAAGGCATAAAATTCTAAAAAAGTAAAAAAGTATTTGATATTTATGATTTGGACTGATGTTGGTTAAAAAATAAACTGAAAGAAAGTAGGAAATCATATTAATGTATAATCATTTTAATAGCCTAGCTTTGAAAAGCACATTTTTTTGTCTGCAGAGCGGTATGATTGTGAGTATTTGACACTGCACAAAAAAAACAATAATGTATAAATCCAATGTTGCACCGAATTACTGACATATCCCAGGCTGTGAGGTGTGCTACTTAGCATGTAGCATTTTGAAAATAATTCATTTTTTGGTCATCTAAAATCATAGTGGCTCCGTGACAAAAAACCTGGCATTGAAAAGCTTAAAATACAGAATATTAATGAATATTTGATATTTATGATTAGGAGGACTGATGGTAAAAAAAACCACTTTTAAAGTAGAAAATAATATCAATGTATAATTTCTTTAAAGCCTGATTTTGAAAAGCGCGCTCTGTGCACAGAGCAGTTTATGTGTGTGTAATATTAAATCAAGCCCTATATATACTAAGGGTTAATCTCTGTCTCCTGTAAGTTCAGGGGGGCATTCCAGAAAGCAGGTTATGTGAAAAGTCTGAGCATGTTAATCCTGAGATGAGGAAAACCATTCCAGAAAGAGAATTAAGTCAAACTCTGAGTCAATCACACCATGGTAACTGACTCTGTGATAACCTGCTTGCTGGCAGGTTTTGTAGAGGAAACACCGAGTTTCTACCTGTTTCCTCCACCTGAAGCAAGCTGTCAGAAACAGATTGTCTGTATGTTTGCAATCCGATCGATATCGAAGCAGAATTATTACGCAGTGCCTTACGTCGGGAGAGGATTTTCAGATCTTGATTGGATGTGCTCTCATTCCCAGATTAATTTTTGTTATAATGGCACAGTTTTTCTTTACACTCAATCATTCATCTTAATAACAATTTGTGGCTGTACACAGTAAAATCAGCATACCCAAATTAACACTCTCAGATTTGATTTCAACACTGAAGTGTCCATATGGGTCCACACCACAAAGAGTTAATTTAACTCTTTTTGGAGAGTTAGTACCTTAACACTAATTTAGTGAAATTATTGACTCTTTTTG
Source organism: Plectropomus leopardus (assembly GCF_026936395.1). Taxonomy (NCBI): domain Eukaryota; kingdom Metazoa; phylum Chordata; class Actinopteri; order Perciformes; family Serranidae; genus Plectropomus; species Plectropomus leopardus. Next base: position 2,386,641 of record NC_142193.1, read on the forward strand.
AAGTTAAAATTTAACACTTCTTAACACTTACAGGTGTTACTTTATCTTTATCTAACACTTTTAGGTAGTTATAGACATTAACTCTCTCTTGGAATTGTTGATTAACTATACAAGTGTTACAGTAAGTTTAACACTGTAAGGTGTAAAATCAGCTCTTCTGAATTAATAAAAAATACCTGGGAAATAAGGTTTGCTAAAAACAATGACATCACATTTAGTTGAAACTCATTTATTTAAAACATGCACCACAAATTAACATTAAAAACATGTTTTGACAATGTATGCTGTCTCACTGTCATTAGAATACTGCTTGTCAAAGGGTTTAAAATAGGTGAGTTGGTTAATGCAAATCAGAGAATATTCATTATTTTGCTCCTTTCATCATAGTACAGGGTTTCAATAATACAACCTATTATGAAAGCACGCTGTTCATGTATTACGATATTGCAGATTTTCTTGAACACAGGTAGGTCATGGGATGTTCCAGTGCATACAAATAGATCAATCTGGTACTCATTACCATAATTTCCGACCCAACATGTAGTTGAAACATCTGAAAATGTGTCTAAATGCAATGTCTGACATCGTAATTCTCCACCTCTCAAGCTATCGATTGTTTTTATTTTTAAAGAACCAAACTCAAATCTCTTAAAATAATAATTTTCATGGTAAAAAGCCAGTTTATGCTGGTGCTGCTTTACTAGAGATTTTGTAAGATTTCTGAAATTTTTTGCAGACTTTTTGAAAAAATTGTGTTTTGCTTTGAATCGCATGCACCACTCATGGATAAGAGTGCCAATCTTTTTTAATTAATTTTAATTTTAATTTAATACATCTTGGATAGTGGATCATTAGGTGGTGTTTGGGAATCATTTTTTTTTATCAGGGAACAAAGTTTTGAACATGTTATGGTGGTCAGAGCTCAAATGTTTCAGGTAACATACCATCCCATCAGTTAGAATAGGGGAGAAGATTATATTAACAATCTGTAACAAAAGAAGCACAAAGTTCCAGTGATTATTGTCCCTTTCAACCATATCACTGAAGATCAGTGGAGTATTGTGGAGAATGCACAATCACTGAATAGCATTTAACTTTAAGTGCATACTGTTATCATCTATTTTTAACCCACTTGGTTTGTTTTTTTTGCTCTGAGTAACAGTAATTAAAACTGTATCCTTTCTAACAGTGTGTTCATAGAGGGGTAACCATTGTGAATCTGGTACTGAAAAAACAGCTTCAATTTATACTGTACGATACCCTCTAACAAATCATGCATTATATCAACTGCATAATTGTTAGTACTATGAAAATACTGTAATGAATTGAGCACACAAGATTTTTTAACACCATAAATGGAAGGCAGAGTAGGATCTTCACTTAATGTATTACAATGTTCAGTATAAAGCTCTTGGAGTGCAAAACAAGTCCAGGATATTCTTAATAAATACAGACTGGATTTCTTCTTTATTTGTTAGACAGAACCTACACCAGTGAGTTGCAATGAAACTTTCAACAGAATCTAACAAGCTATTTAAGGCAAGATTATCTCCTGTGGCTTGAATCACAGAGCCAAACAATGGTTCGTCAATAAACGGAGGCTGAATTTTCTAATCATCAATTAGAGGCTTTAGTATTTTATCAAAACCACATGTTTTTACATCTTCTGTGTAGAAAAGAGCTACAAGATGTACATTCATTAACATGGAGTTCAATTTCAGTGGGAGGTTATTTAAATATTACCCATCATTAATGTCTTTGTATATCCCAGTTTCACTGTGTTTCTCTTGCAAGAAGCACTCCCTTATCTCACTGTTTTTGGAAATGGACTTTAGTGTACCTAAAATTGGTACATACATGTACTTAACAGGTCTGTAACAGGAATCTGACTATAGACAGCGGTAGTTCTGTCTCTTTGTGTATCCAACCTCACACCAAGGACAAATTCTTTTGGCTCAACCATTTCTCATTTTTCATCATACTTTTTTTGTCTCTTTGTCTCTGGATTATCTAATTGATTCAAACTGTGCTCAATTTTCTTATAAAGTTCTGACTCCTTAGTTTCAGGGGAACATTTGGAGAACTGCTTCTCGTGCTTGGCTTTGAACATCATTGACAACTTCCTCCACTGAACAAACCATTGTTTGGACGATGCTTTCAGAAAGACCAGAAGTCTGTATGTGTGCAACAATAGAACTGCACATTCTATCAAGTGAGTTCTGTGTTATAACAGGGCGAACCTGCAACATACATGCAGAAGTTGATGGCTGATCACTTGGAAATTCAACCTCAAAAGGTCTTTGCATGTTTGCTTCCTGATTAGTATCAAGCTGTTCTTCACTTGGAATAACTATGTACAGTTTTAAGGTGCTTTCTGAAGCCATTATATGTACAAAAAGTCGAAGGGCATCCTTGCTCTCCACACCTTAAATGTAAGTTTTGGCTGGATATAGACCACACGAAACTTAAATGTTGGCAAAGAAGTGAACAATTTTTGTGGTGCATTTTACAAACAAAACATATGAACATACTCAGTGAACTGTTTTTTTTGACCGTGCTCTGACCTTTGTGCAATGGTGGCATTTTTATGCTCTCGCAGCAGTCGTGCTCTCAGTTCCTTGACTCGTGGGCTTTCCTTTGCATTTCCATCATCGATTGTAGTAGATGTAGATTGTGGTTTGAATGAAAGTGTAAAAACTGGAAAGAGCTTCATTGTAAGAGAGGCTGAAAACATAGTGAGCTTTGAATAGCCCATCAAAGGCAGCCACTGATGTCAGAGCATTGCATGGGAGAGCCCTCTGGTCCACAACAATGAAGAACCTTTCGATTTTCTTCTTTTGCTCACTGATGCAGAGGAGGAGGGGCTGTCTAGCATCAACTTTCTCAGGGAATGTAGTGGCGCTGGCTCCTTGCTGTAGTTAGAATGACACAAATGCATATATACAGTATACTTAACATACTAGATGAGCGGATTCCTCCTTAGTCCTATGTCAACCTATATCTCATGCTTCTTTACATACAACTGCAACTTTACATACAGCACAATAATTCTGATTTTAGTACAACAAAAAATGATGGTACACTCCTTAACAAATCTTAGAAGATGGTTGGCTGCCTGTGCTGAGTTAATCTTGGCTGTTTTCTTATGGCCTCTTGATGTAGGGGTCAGGAGTTGCAACAGCAACAAGAGAGCTGATATATCACTATCGCAGCCTTGGAGACAAAATGATATTTAGACAGAAGGGGAAAAAGAATTGGAAAAAAATTATTACTTATTTCTTAATACAGTTTCCATTAAACCTAAAACGATAGCACTGTGACATTACATTAATAATACTGAAATTATCAAGTTCAAACTTTTCAAATGGCTGTCAGTTCAATTTTGCAGTCAATATGTAAATGACCATATTTGAGGACTGCTAATTTACATTTATTTTACTGTTGCATATTGGAATTATCAAAACAAACAACTATATTTTGGATAGAGGTAAACTGTCTATATTTACCGTAGTCATTGTCCATCTCAGGGTCAAAAGATGCCCGCAGCTCCTCAACATAAAGGCTGGAGGGAAGACTCTGGCTACTTCATCACCAAACATCATGGAAAATTCCTGGTCAATCTTAAAACCAAGACAAAATATCCATACACAGGTTACTTGAATATAGAAGGATTTACCTTTCAAATATTTATTAAGCTATCTAATAATCTATGGATATCCTTACCAATCCAGGTATGTCTAGAATACGAGTGAACACCAGTTTCTGACTCCTTTCTGTCTGTATGTTAGCCTCTCTGCACTTCTCACCAAGGAGCTGTTTACCAATCAAGAGCGATTCTCGTTGGGCTGTTGGGCCATCATGGGTGTTGCATTGGGCTGTCTTGAATTGCCAAGCAAGATAGCCAGTATTTGCCTCAGCATCATAGTAATGTTCCTGTTCACATATGCATGCACATATAAGTACATTTACACACACACACACACACACACACACACACACACACACACACCAAAACACAAATATAAGGCAAATATATAGACTAATGACATAAGTACAACAACAGTTTTTGGATTTCAAAGACACATTAAAACTTACATATCCATTCTCTGAGTATGGATCTTGAAGATATGTAAAAAGGGTCACAATTCCCAGCGCGTAATTGGTCTGCACACATGTGGGTGGGATCCTCCTTTTGAAACAAAATATTTATTATATTTGTGTCTAATTCATGTGTTTTCCTTGGTCATTTGAAATGATTTCTTACCCATATGATTCTGTAATTTCTGCAACTAGAATGTGGATCATCTGTCTATGTGTTGCATCTGACAGCGTCTTAGTTTTGTCATACCCTTTATAGATTTCTTCACCCTTTGGATTGGACCTCAGTACAGTATCAACCTTCTGCAAAATAAAGAGTGTTTTCTCAAACCATTAACCTCACATTTCAGCAAATTATGTTGAATTTGGACAGTAGATTTTGTCTGATTTATGTTAGTTTGACATACTACAAGAACCTGGTATGAGTTACATGATAACAGTTCACATGCTGCTAATCTGATACTTATAATGTAATGCATTTGTAGACAGCTTCTAGGTTTACCTGTCTTCCTTCATTGCGATCCAGCTCTTTCGTTCCTCTTTTCCTGTTATATGTGGATGGGAGGATTATAGTTGAATCAGATTAAATAGAAGAAGCTGGTGATGCTGAGGGGTCTGGCAGTGAAGCTGATGTGGCAATATCGATGACTGTGATTCATCTTCCACCAAATGAGTGTCAATATCTAAGGTCAAAAGAGGAATGAAAAAAGCATTCATACACATATAATGATTAGTGGAAACAACATTTTTTTTTTCAATTTTCAAGTATTAGTTGAAAATTAGGAGCAATACTGATGAATGCATAATTAAGGCTGAGTAAATACTTCCATATATATATATATATATATATATATTTATTCGGACCCCTGACATTATCAGCTCATCAAATATGTCTGCTTGAACCTCTGTATCTGATGTGTCAGTCAAGGCGAACACCCCCCCAGTTAGAAGTTGAGCCTGCAGACTAAATTTGTCTGTTACTGGGAGAAATCAAACATTTATCAATTTTTTTTAGATTATAATATATGTTTGTGGAAATTTTATGTATTTTTGGACTCCTCCATAATCTGCCTTTGCCAGCATTTTCTAAATCCAATTTAAACATTAATGAAAGGTTAGATTTCTGCACATTTTTTCAGGCCAAATGTTATTAAAAAAAAGTAATTATTGACAGTTTGAGCCAATATCACGTGACTTTTACAATGTAAGTGGCTTACCAGAAAAAACGTCAGAAGATATTGATCCATCTTCCGTTTCTAAAGACTACCTCAAATACAAAAAAGCTTTTGTTATTTTTATGTCATAGAGATCACCTAAAAGTTCAGATACCACATTGAAACTCACTCTTCACTATGAACTGTAATAATGTGATGACTGTAGAAGTCACAAACTTAAGAAAACATAAGAAAACAGGCAATATATCAACACCAAGATAAATACAAAATGTCATACACTTTAAAGAACATTATAGCGCAAACACTGTGAACAATAAGCCAACTGTGAAGGCCCATGAATCTTTGTCAAAATATCACTGAAACACTGTGGAGAAAAATTCGACACAGAAATGTTGCATACAAGTGACTCCTTTATTGTTGTGTTTAGTGTGGCGATTCTCAAGGACACATTTTAATATATCGGCATTGCTTGTATAAAACAAATTTTTGTCTGACATACCAAAAAAGCAATGTGCTGTATCAGTGCGGTCAAAAGCAGCCTTCAGCTTTACCTTATCATAGCGTCATAGCCTAAACAATGTGGACAAGCAAGACCGATGCGACAGTGTGTGCTATCTGTCCTGCGATTCTGTGGACTGATACTATGATTTGTTTTAGGTCACCATACAGATGACTATTTGTAAACTTTGAGTTACATATAAGGGATTTGACTCTATTCAGAGTAGAATTAACTCTGATTTTGCTTAGATTTTACCAACACCAGAAATATAACTCTTCTCAATTCCAATCTCACACTCCGCCTTTCTGTTGACTGAGTAAAACTCAAATGCTGTTTTATCATTAGTTTTACTGAATTTTCATTTACACAACACCAAGATTTTAGTGTACAAATCAATGACCCCAGTATGGATAAAAAAATAAAAAATTAAATATAAAATTAATATTGTGTTGACGGACCTCTTAATGGCTCTGACTTGGAAGACATCATCAAAATTATTCAAATTAGTGCCAGTGATTTTAAAAGATGTTCAGGAATAAAACACCATTCGTACAACAGATCAGTTAAAAAACAGGTTTAAATGCACTTAAAAAAAACTGTATTAAAAGACAAAACTAGATGGATCAAGCACACACAACTCCTGTTGCTTGTTGCTGCAGCAGGAGCAGCGCCCTTATCACTTACCTGATCTGATTTGCTTATTAAGGATCAGAAGTCTGATTCAGTTTTAACCTTGGCTGATAAGAGGAATGAGGTGACCCAGTCTTTGTTTCTCACTTCCAGTTGTGATCACATTTCTGAGTCAGGTGGGGTTTAGTTTGAGAGGGATTCTCTCAGTCTTCAGACCTTTTTTTTAAAAATTAAATTTAGTTATTTTTTTCACCTCATCTGTATACAGCCCTCCCTCCACCATTGTGTGCCTGTGTCAATTATGTTTGCAATAAAAACATAACAAGAGTCATTCCAAAATGTAAAAAAAGGCTCAACAATAACTCAACAATAACTTTAAGGCCCTATTTAATTCCCAGAAGAAAAAAAAATCTTTCTCCATGATATGGGCATTATTAGTCTTCAACCGTGTTCTAGACACCATGGAAGCTTAATCTAATGTCCTCCAAGGATGTTACAGAATCAAGGAAAAATGTAATTACACTTTTTAAACTTTGTTTTCATCATACTAATTTAATAATTCTGTATAGAAAAACATAAGATCTTGTACTTTTGCTACACTAATGTCTGAAATTGGCACTTTTTGTGCCAGCAACCTCATCATCTTTAGATCAAAGTTGTGGCTTAACTTTAATAATTACAATAATTTTTTACATTTTATTACTTAGGAATTTATGAAGGACAATAGATGTAAACTGCAACTGAACTAAGCTCAAATGCAGGAAAAACGACTTAGCATATATATTAACCCTTGGGGCTCACTTTAATATTACACACACTCGTATCTCTCTGTGCATGAAATGCACCTTTCAAAAAGAAGGTATAAAAACTATTATACATTAATATAATTTCCTATTTTCATTGAGTATACTTTTTTTAACCAACATTAGTCCTTATCATAAATATCAAATATTTACTTTTTAAATGTTTTTATAATTATATAGTAACCCTATACATTTTTTTTGCTATGATGCCACCATGTTTTTAGATGAATTTCTAAAACACACCTTGTGCCTGTTACATGCACTTAACCTTGTGAACGGACTGAACACATCAACCAGGGGGACCTTGAGGAATGGACATGGCTATCACTGTCACACTGCTGTCAGGGAATAACATGAGTGGGTCAAATGGATTATCAAGATATGTTGTATGAGGCTATTGAGGCTGTGTGTGTGTGTGTGTGTGTGTGTGTGTGTGTGTGTGTGTGTGTGTTCTTGTTTCATGGCTATTTCACAGGCTGTGGGGGTGGAAGGATTTCAAGGATATCATTGAGTGGGAACCACAAGCTGCTCAGAAGAAATGGTTTTGCCCAACACAATGTACACATTTCACTTGGGTGTGTGTTTGATGTGTACAAAGGGTGACACATGGATACAGCTCTTCATTATATCTGAGTATGCACCACTGCCCAACCAGCTCTGGACTTCCCCACTGGGTTTCCTTTTCTGGCAGTGGCAGTGGATTCCCTTCACTGGCTGGCTGTGGCACAGCAGTTGATACCTTCTGGCTGAAACTCTAACATTGTGTGTTGAAGCAACTATTTCATGTTGCACACATGCAGCTGACATTACAGTGTGTCAGCCTGTTCTCATTCCAAAGTTGTCAAATACCGCTGCTTTGTCAGTGCTTTCAGCGTAAGATCCAAATGCCAAAAGCCACCTTTCATGTCCAAATGATATGGACGTCATCAGCTGGGAGCATGCTCTTTTTTAAAACAGTTTAAAAAATGAAATTACAATTGTTGGGCATTTTGCTGCTGATGGCAGCATTCAATGATATATAAACAGGTGGCATCACAAGACGCTGGACGGAACCTGTCACGTGCACATAAAACCCAGAAGGTATGCGTCAGGTTAAAAACAATGTGGGTAATGACGCAATATAAAGAGCGCAAAGGCGGTTAATGGGAGTCAACAAAGAAGGAGTCCCAAACGGTAAAGAGGCACTCTGCTGTGGTGATTCAGTTACAAAACACCAAACTTTCCCCTTTGACTTTTCCATGGGGACATGTGTATGGAACCATGTGAACTTCATGTTACTTTAACTCAATATGGAATTTTAACTAATAATGATAGATGCATTTAGAGAATTAACATTTAAAGTAAAAAAGTGTGTTTATATAAATGGCAAAATGTATCGACTTTTTCCAAATTTTAGTAGTCAGATCCAAAGTACACTTTCTTTTAAGGCTAGGGACATGACAAAATAGGGGGTGTCAACTGAAAAAAGTCAACATGATTTATGATATAAAAATAAAATGTATGTTATTTGTTACACTTTAATAAAGGTGACATTTCAATTGTTATAAAAAACCTTTAAAAATAGTTTTTTTTGTGACCCATAATACAATTGAAAAGGTTAGAGGGACCCAAACTGTTTTTTTGGAATGACCAACAAAAATCAACAGAATAATTCCACATACTTCCAGATGTGAACTGTTGGTGCTGCTCTTTCTGTACATCTTGTAGATTGCATCCATCTCTTTCCTGGAAAGGTCCAAAATGTTCTCAGAGTATGGCAATGTATTGATTGCCATACACTGCCAAATCCTCTCTGGTTAATTAACCAGTCACAGGTGCTGAAAACATGTGAAAACAAACTAAATAAGTTAAACTGCTGTCCGCTATGAAGAACTCCATTTGTGTCATCTTCTAGCTTTCCATCCTCACAGCCAACCAGTTGCACCTCTGGGAAAACTCTCCCGAGTCTCCTTCAAAAATGCATCAAGATGTGGCCCTGATGAAACCTGCATTGCTGTGAGAGAAAGATAAGTCCTCTTCAGAGCCTGATGGACGTCACTCAATGTTGTGGAGTCATTCAGCACTTCTAAGCTTAGGATGTTCAACTCATCAAGAACATCCAGTAAAAAGAAGACAAAGTGCAAGGACTTGTAACTTTCCAAAAATCTGCAAGCAAAATGAATCCTGCCAATCATGTCTGCACTGTTGGCCTTTGCTTTATGCTCAAACACATGCCAAAAGCTGTTGCATCAAGCAGTGAGTGCTCTCAGAAGATGAGGAAGCGAGTGCGTGCTGCCCAGACTCACAGGTCTCAGGGTTTTTTGCCTCTGCAACATTCTGGCAATCTCTCCATGCTTTGAGGAAGTAATGGTAGGTCCAGCCCATCCTCACTCTAAACTTGACAAATACATCCGTTTTGTCAGTGCTTTTGGCATATGACTGTGATGCTAAAAGCCACCTTCCACGTCCAACTTGAATGCTGCTGGACAGCATCAGATGAGAACACAAATGGACAGAATTGAAGGAGTCTGGATTTTGCTTCCTGTGCATGTGAGTTTTTTTTTACACTTTACCATGTGTATTTTGCCTAAACCTTACTATCCAAGCCATGAATGCAATGTCAGACTGAAGGTGTCTATCTGATATCTGGCATCACCTGCAACCTGAACAATTAAGATGGCAACATCCGTATTCGGCTCGCTCTCATGCACAATTAGTTAAATTGTGCTGCTTTAACAGTGCTTTAGGTGTAAGATTGCGAAACACAGCAGGTCATTGTTGAAATGCTGCTGGTAACCGCATAATATGGGTCAAACAAACCCCAGACTTTCATGCAGGAGTCCTGTATTTGCTTCCCATCTAAATGTGTTGTTTTTTTTCTCTACACCTCTTACCATGTGCCTCCTTTCCCAGCCCATTTTCACTTCAAAAACATCAAATACAGCTGCTCTGTCACTGCTTTTGGCGTACAAGTGTGACACTGAAAGCCACCTTCTGCATCCAACTGGAATGTGGCTGGATGGCATCAGATGAGAATGCACTCGGCAAGAACTGGTGACATTGTTATTATACGCTGCCAGACCACCCGGGTGGCATCACTTGAGAACACAGCCGGATGGAACTGGTCACATGTGCATGAAACGTTGAAGGACAGATTACCATGTGCCTGTTTTGCCAAAACCTAACCATCTGTGACTTTGTTACCTAATCCTGATTTACCATGCCAGCAAGTGCCTTTGTTGAGTGTTGGTTGCCATGTGTATGTGTTGTCTAAAAAAAAACCCAGTGCCTTGTCACCCAACCATGTGCCTGTGTTGACATCATGGTAGTGGCATCCCGGAATGTAAAGAGAAGATGCGGAAAGATACCTAAAGCGTAATGTGTAGACACGGATATCCACAGCAAAGAATGAGTTGCCATATTGCAGCTCACTCAACATACCTCAACCAGGGAATGAACAGGGACACCAAAGCAGTGTGGGAGGAAGATCATAGCTTCTCTGGGAGGCATGTAGTTCTAGTATTAATGCACTGATAACATTTGGTAGCATTCAGCATGTGGGGCACTAAGGTGGGCGTGGATAATCTGCTTTCAAAGGCACCTTATGAGTCACACATGTGCTGTGAAGGTGTTAGATGATACAAAGGGAAGAGATGATGATGAAGCAGAGTGGATGAATACTGTTGGAAGAAAAAGACAGGACGAAGCATATGAGCCAGCGATTATAGCCGAGGCCCAGGTGAGCTAAATCAACTGACGAGCATCCACTCGCACAACAGTCTTCATTTCCCTCCTTTTCCCCATTCCTGCTGCTCCTGCTTGTTCTCTCTCTCACTGCAGGCTACACACACACACACACACACACAAACAAACATCAAACAAACATGGCCAAATATCATCAGCCAAAGCCATTTTGCAGCTCCCTGCAGCTTAGCCAGGGTAAAGAGCAGAAAGACATTTACACTGGGGAGAAAGAGGGAGGGAGAGAGAAGTAATCTTTAAGACTCCAGACACTGCAGGCTGTGGTTGGTCCAAAACCATGTATCTGCAACAAAAAAAAAAAAAGGAAAGAAGTTCATAAACACACGCTAAGGCTCGCTCTTAGTTTCCCCATCAATTCTTGCAGTAGGAAATTTTTGAAATAACTTAGAGTTGAAATTTATTTATTGATGGATTCACTGAATTGATAGAATATGGCATGCATACTACAGCATTATCAGATGTTTTTGCAGATCCGTGTACACAAGGATTGTTCTCACAATGTTATTATATGAACACAGATTTTTTTTTAAATGCAAAGGAAAGACATCTGTTTTTAGTAGAGCTGTCCTCTTCTAAACATAGCCTTACTTTGATGCTCAACTTTCAAATACACCCATAATCTGTATTATGCTCTATAAAGTATTGCTTATTATTGCAGTTATTATTGTACTGTCATTAGTTTATTATTATTATTATTATTATTATTATTATTATTATAACAACATGTTTTATGAAATAGATTATTTAAAAAGATAAATATGGATAAAAATAAGTTGTAAGAGCACATTTTGTTGTAGAGGCAGCAGTGATTGGCTGTATAGAATGACAAGGCAATTTTTAGACAGACTGTTTAATCCTGTTTAATTCTCTCTCTCTCTCTCTCTCTCTCTCTCTGTGTGTGTGTGTGTCTATAGATAGAGGAATGTTTGATGTGAATGCCTCACGGCTTGACAGATGTCTCTTTTCATATGGAGGAAGGCAAACTGTGGGTGAATGGTTGAGTCAGGATGAAAGTAGGTTAGAGACAGAGAAGCCATGTTTCCAGGGTTTGTGGATCATGAAGCTTCACATTTAGAGGCTCGTTAGGATTCTATACCAACATCCTCATGATATTTGAATATTTTTTGATTGTTTATGCACTGTTTTATGCACAGTAACTTATGCAAACTTATTTGTTCAATAGGAGTCCAGTGGAGTGGTGCATACTGCCCCCTGCTGACCTGCCTGCTGCTGCGCAAGTGATGGCAAAATTATTATGGCCTTTTTTTTCATGTTGAATACTGAGCATACAAGGATTTCTTTATTTTTCTTTATGTTGATCTTTTGTGACCACGTAAAAACTTTGTGAGATTAAAAGAGAATTAAGTAAGCAAATTCATTCATAGTAGTACAGAAATGGCGCTGTAAATGGAATAAATATGAATAAATAAATAAATAAATAAATAAATAAGTACATCAAAATAAATGCACAGTAGCCCACCTGCCTTGTTCCTTTGATGCATGTCATCCGCTCTCTCTCCCCCTTTCACACTTTAGCTTTCCTATCTTCAATAAAGGCAAAACACCAATAAAATAAAATAAATAAATGAACAATTAGACACCATCCTGTAATGGGATCTTATTTCTGTGTCAAGTATTTGGTCCTGGCCCTTCACCTCATCGGCTCTCACTGCACTGACTATTGTCTCATCCTGAGCCATCTGTCCCAGCAAGGCTTTCTGTCTCTTGATTCTTTTCTGTGGCGTTGCAGTCTTCACTTCCATATCTGCTTCCTCATCCTGTTCCTCGATTTTTTCATTTTCCCATTTAACAAAACTGTCAGCTGCATCCTTGACAGCCTGAAAACTTGTGCTATCTGTTTGAGAGCATCTTCAGTTGACCTGACCCTCCTACGTGCAGCGAGGATGTCCATCCCTCCACTGTGCAGGTACTTTGAGAGTGCTGATGTGTGTGCGTATTTTCTGAGCAGCAACTGAGCAGTGAGAATGTACTCATACCTGAGCAGGCCCTCTTTTTACCCTCTGGCTCGGGTGTGCACATTTCCCTTGACTGTTGCCTATCAGGGGTGTAAGTGTGGACAGCACATAGATATACAGACTGTTTTTAAGCATTCAAAACCATCCATAAAACATCACCATAAAGCCAGAGTGATGCAGGGTAAGGGCGCAAAAAATACTCCAAAGCATGGCCATTTCACAGGGGACCTCTCACCTCAAGACAGCTGAATCACTGTTGCCAGACTAGAAATGTTAGACTATCATACCAGTATTTTGTATTTTGAGAAAAATTATCACACCCCAGTCACAACCATGAAAACTAATAGGTTATATTTATAACTTTAGTTAACAAGTATTTAAACAGCTTTTTTAAAACATCTACAAATCTACCCATACCCACTACCTCAGAGAGAAGCTCCATGGAAACTGGAGTGTTTACATTAACAAATAACAGCACTGCGTGCCTGACGAACGTGACTGTCATGTTCATGTCATCATGGACTTTCACCAAATGTGATTGGCTGTATGGAGATCATGTGAGAAGTGATGTGTGAACACAGATGTAGGAGCCAGGAAATTAGTTAAAATGAGACATGTAAGCTAAACGAAGTGCTTATTGTAAGTGTCGCATTGGTCAAATTATTGTACATTATGGCAAATTTGGAATGGTTGACCGTGCATTGTACAGAGGGCAAAATTGTCATACAAATACGATAACTATGGTACATTTGGCAACACTGATCTGAATGAAAATGGGTACCCATGAGTCTCCCCTGTACAAATATCCACTTCATGCTAGTTCAACACATTCTCATCACAACTCGACACATGGTACCGCTCTGTCAGTGACCTTCTGCGTCTACTTTTGAGGTTTTAGGTCTCCTTCTGTGTCAGCTGTTTACGCTCAGATGTCTTGCCGTGATGTCAACAAATGCACATGGTGGGATGACGCTGCACAGTCCTTATGTTTACAAAACAGTGCGGACTGTCTCAGTTCTTAGGATTAAGCAGCAAAGTCACAGACGGTTAGATTGAAACAAAAGATGCACATGGTAAGATGTAGATAAAAAAAAAAAACATTCACACTCAGTTGTTTGTGGGACCCATCCAGCCCCCTGCCAGCCTGCTTGCCCTACAAGTGCACTTGTGCTCCTTATATTACATGGTTACTGGCAGCATTATTACCTGACACTGTCCTTCAGTGTTTCATGCATATGAAACAGGTTCTGTCCAGCTGGTTTCTCAAGTGATGCTGCCTGTGTGAGTTGCATGTGGATGTGCCCGGTTAAGCCAGCAGTTCTGTCCGAGCACCTTCTCATCTGATACCGTCACGCTGCATTCCAGTTGGACATGAGAGGTGGCTTTTGGCATCATGCTCGTATGCTGAAAACACTGACAGAGAGGCGCTATTTATTTGAAGAGTTCAAAGTTAGTACAAGACAAAAAAACCCATACAGTTTTATACATGTAATATAGAGATGCTATTTTTGCCTATTTTTAATATTTGTTTTAATATTTCTTCATATTGGGGTCCCTAAAAAGTCTTGAAATTGCTTTAGCTTGTCAATATTGACTTAAAAATGGTTTTGAAATGCAAAATAATGACATTTTGTAATCAAAGCAAATAATCGTTTGACAGCCCTAATGCTCATATTTATTCTTACGGCATCACTCTTGGCCCACCAGTGTGTTTCTCTAAGTGGAGCGATGCGCCTGAGTTTCTTGTCATTACTCTCTTTTCCCCACAGGTTCACTCTCTGCCGTGATGATGATCTCCCTGATGAACACTGCTGTGTCACTGTGGACATCAAACAGTGATCCACTCTTTATCACTACTTGACTTGTATGAGGCAGCACAAGACTGAGAACATGTGCTTGACACCATAGAGGCACATGGTTGGGGCGGTGCGATGCCATCAGTGCAGGGAAGCCTTTGTACTGCCCCTGCATGTTTGAAGCCCCATCTGTTGAATTTTCATTGCACACTGTGTGTCCAGTTTAAAATGCCCAAGACCTGTGTAAGAACTGCAAAAAGGACTTTATTGGCTCATCTAGACTTTATAGGCTTTGTTACCGTCATTGTAAGTCTTAAATATGTTTGACAGCTCTGGACAGAATTGCTATTTTTCTTTTTTTTTTGCCAATTATGGCCCTTTTGATAGCAAACGCTGCCGACCCTTGCATTATGCTAAGATTCAAACATTCATTCGCTATAACCACCCTAATGAGTTTACTGTGATTAATGTTTCTAAATGAGGTGTAGTGGTGGGGGATCCGTGGATGGGGGAGGACCCACGAGCAAACACTCGGACAGAATTAAGGAATAACAGAGAATGTTTTTAATAAAAATAATGTAATGTAAGGGAATGGTAGTGGGGGAAGGGAGCCGAGGACCATGTGGGCACGGATGGCAGGTGAGGCTGGTGATAGTGTAGGCAGTGATGGCAGGTGAGGTTGGTGAGGTGGAGGGTGGTGAAGATCCCGAGGTGGTGACTGAACACGAAGGCCAGGGGCTGGGTGGTGAGGTGCTGGAGCTTGGAGATGGGAGGCACTGGAGAAAACACAAAAAGGCACAATGAACAAAAATCCAAAAAGCACAAGAGCAAATATTAATATATAATATTAGTATTTAAGCTGTGAGGAGATGACTGCAGATGAGGCACAGGTGAGAGAGTGTGCCCAAGGCTCCAGCACCCAGAAGCCACGCCCAGCCCCTGCAACACAGAAAGACAGACAGCAAACTCAAGCATACACACAGACAGTCCCAAACACTCACAATAATCACAGACACCACATGGGAGTTTCCATTGCAGATTTTTTATAAAACTTAAGCAATATTTTATCTCCTTCTCCTCTCGTGATAACATTCCTAGAAGCATGGTGATGGATGTTCATAACATTAGCAGCTTTATTTCTATTGCAGCCACCACACTAGCCGTTATTATTTCCAATCCAAGGCCACGTAGGCGTGTTATGGAGCCATAATGGAAAGGCGAGCCTGTATACGTTGGAGCAGCCATGTATGAGGGAATTCTGGGAGGTGATAGTAATAGGCAATTTCATAGAGGAATTGTGAATTCAAAACTTCAAGATGATCTGCTTAACTTTTGAAGAGTTATTTGATGCAGTAACAGCTCTTGCAGCTCCTGCTGCATCATGAGGGAGCGAGTTCCTACAGACAAGTATGTAGCCAAAGCATCATGTCACCCAGAAAAGCCAAAAAAGTGTTTCCTTTGCAGTTTTCCGAAAAAAAATCTCTTTGTACATTTTTTGTTTATTTTATACGTACTTTGCTTGTTTATTTGTTTATTTTATGAAGTTACTTTTATCTTCAGATTTCTATTATGTAACGTGGATTTTTTTTACTATGTTTTCATACAGATTTATTTTACTAAATATAATTTTATTTGTATCTATTTAATTTCAGTTTTTTTTTGATTGCATGAATTTAATTTTATCTTCAGATTTCTATTATATTACATTGATTTTTGCTCTTTTTACATGTATTATACTTGGATATTATAAAAAACATGCATTTTTAAAATATATTCTATGGTCTATAATGTTGTATACTGTTTTGCCATGGCATTTCTTTCGTGTGAGTGTTAGAGGATTAATTGAGACCTGCCTTCAGTTCATCCTCTATGCACACGTTGATGCCATGCATGGATTATTGAAAGGGCCTATTTGGCTCAGGCACAGGGACCCAAAGTGTCAGGGCCCTCTGCCTCGGCCTGCAAATTTTCCTCAACTTAATAGCACCAAACCAGAGACTCAGAATGTGTTAGTTCCCATTAAAAACCTTTAAAAAAGTAATATGTGTGTCTTGAAAAATTATTGCACCTTAGAGTGACACTTGAGGAAAGTTGATGTGGCTTTTTATCTTAGATGTACTGAAGATGATCACTGAAAATGTTCTCCTAAAGCATTAATGATTTCAGAAACTCGACTGAGATAAAGGGATCAGCCAGAGAGGCCAAACTCCTTCTAAAAATGTTTGTGCCTTTTCTCAGACAAAGCCTTTCCAGCTGAATTTTATCTAAAATGTATTTTGGCAGCACGATGAGGTGCAGTGTTTGTTGTTAATGCACACAGCTGTGTAGGTTGGAGAACTGTAAGCTTTTGCTTAATCCTTGAACCAGTGTAAGGAAACATTGTAAAGGTGCTGTGGTTTGAAAGTGTCTGTGATGTTTTGCATACGACAGTTTTATTGAATAAAAAGGCTATAATTAAATGCACGCACAGCAATGGTGTTAAATGTAAATGAAATGCCATACAAATATTACTAAAGCATTTCTCAAGGTAAAGAAAAAGAAGTAAAAAAATCCTGAAAAGCAGAGCATATTTAACTGCTAGGGCTCACTTTAATACTACAATCACTTTTATCCCTCTGTGCACTGAATGCGCTTTTCAAAATCCAGCTTTAAAACATATTACACATTAATATTTTGTGCTGTTGAGTTAATTGTTTAACCAACATATATCACAAATATCAGCTATTCATTAATTTCCAGAATATTAACCCTTTAAATGCCATTTTTTGTCATAATACCACTATGTTTTTTGTTGAAGACAAAAAACACAAAACAATGATTATTTTCAATATTGCTAGTTGTTTTTTTTTGTTTTTATCACAGCCTGGGATATGTCAATGATTTGCGGCAACATTGATTTTTACACAATATTATATTTTTGTGCAGTGTCAAATACTCACACTCATACCACTCTACATACAAAATGCAAAATCAGGCCAAAATAATATTATACATGAATATGGTGTGTGTGTGTGTGTGTGTGTGTGTGTGTGTGTGTGTGTGTGTGTGTGTGTGTGAGTTCTCAGTTCTGTGTGAGTGTACGGTTTGCTTAAATCTTTGTTGTCTGTCCTTTTTCCAGGTCACCAAGAGGAGTCAATGTGGCTCAGGTCCTATCTGTGACACCTGACGTTACTTAATGTCCTTCTGGATCCATTCTCTAATCTATTTATTTAGTCATTCTGAGTGTCAGTTCTGTATTTTTTATTGTTTATTTTGTTGGTTTATTCTGTACCTATGACATCAACTGCATGTCTTTGTGTCCGGAGAGAGGGATCTTTCCTTTGTTGCTCTGCCTGAGTTTTTTACCCATTTTTTTATTTTTCCAAATTGAGGCTCTAGGAATAGAGTGTGTGTTATGCTGCACAGATTGTAAAGCCCTCTGAGGGAAAAATGTGATTTGTGATATCGGGCTGTATAAATAAAAACTGACCTGACTTGAATTTTATCTGGACTGCTGTGTGTACACCTGAGAAATAAACAATCTTCCTACATTTTCTACTCTCTCTCTCTCTCTTTCCTGCTTTCTCAAAGTGTCTCTCTGTCAATGTGATCATCAGTATCTGTAATTCAAATCATCCCCCCTTCTCCCGCCTCCCTCCCTGTCCTACTTATTTTGCTTTTCGTGCGTCCATTATCTCTGCGCTCTTTGCTCGCCCGTTGTCTCTTTCATCTCTCTTGCACTCTCTCTCTGCCCTCGTTCCTGCCTTTCCATCTCTTTATCTTTCACACACTAACTCACACACACACACACACACACACACACACACCCATGGGGTAGAATATCACACACACACAAAAGCCATCACGTCTGTGTGAAAAAGTACAAACTCACCTGATAATCACACATAGGAACCTTGCATGTAACAAGCACAAATACACACTCACACACACACTTTTTGCTTGAGTTGCACTCTGTCCATCTCTTTCAATTTGGCTGCAATTTCTGTGTGTATTCACGAACAAAAGGACTAACCATACTCAAAATGCCAGCACTAGGAATTCTTTCCCACAAGTACTTTTTCTAATTCACTGTGTACTGTGTTCACACAGGTACACACTGCGTCAGGAAATAGCTATAGCCTCCCACTCTAACTCTTCAATGTGCATGGGGCCACATGTTGCAGAGATTTAAAAGGCAGCCAGCACAACATGGGAAAGGTAAACAAGGGTAAACTTTATATACAAAAGTTGTCTGACAATGAGAACCAATAATGATCATTTTGATGCCTTCGCCAGGTATTCAGTCTAACTTTGGCGGCGTTGTATATTACCTCGCCACCTGACTGAAAGGCAGCTATTTTGGCTTTGAAATGGGCCCTCACCTCTCCATTCATCCAGGCTTTCTGGTTGGGTGTGGGCTGCTTATGTTGTCAACTATGCTGCTGATTGGCCCAGATTGGAGGCAGCAAGTCCAGACTGGCACAAGGGGGAAACAGAATGTTGAACTTGCATCATCAGGATTGTCTTACCAGGCTACACATCATCAACACATAGTGAAAGGTAGCATCTCAGGTGCCTTGATTTCACCGGCAGCGCAACACTGTTTTGCTTCATTCTCCACATGGCTTTATATCCCACTGGGAGCGTTTGTGAGTGTCAGAAGTGGAGCATCCTGCTGGCTGATAGTGTAGAGTTACTGAGGTTGTGCTTATTTTGTCATTTACCCTTGATTTTGAGATCATTTTAACTTGACTTTTGTGATGTTACTGTGGCAAAGTTGGCTATATATATATATATATATATATATATATATATGTGTGTGTGTATATATATATATATATATATATATATATATATATATATGTATGTATGTATGTATATATATATATGTGCTTTGCCTTTCTGTCCATTTTAGTTATGGGGGCTGAAATCCCTAAACTCGGAGACATTCTAGACAATACCGTTCCATTGGGTGCACGTTGAAGCGCCGCGCCCCACAGAGCAGATTGTACCAAGCAGGAAGTCAAGCAGCAGTGCATCCGGTTAATTTTCAAAATAAAACACCATGCATGGATTCAGATTTTTTTCTGCTCCTTTTTCTTCCAGCAGCCTGGAAGATTTTTTTCATACTGTTCTAAATAATTATCAAGGTGAGGAAGTTTTTTTTGACTGAAACACAGCCAAAAGTCTTTGATCTACTTGGTTCCTGGATGGACTGCAGGCTGCAGAGCAACAAAGTGGGTAAAAACATCAATAAACATAATTTAAACAGCCAGAGAAGGAAAGCATTGATACTTGGAGCCTACTCAGCCACGGTATAATCACAAAAATCAAGGAAAAATTACCCCAAAATCATCAAGTCTACAGCAGGATGCTCCACTTCAGAAACACTCATGGGAGCATGGGGCAAAACAGCACCGCAGACTTAATACCATTGACACAGTGCTGGTAGAATCGAGGAGTACTGCGGTATTGATGGAGCCAGTGAAATTTAGCAGTGAACACGTGCAGGTCTGTGTGCTAAAACAGAGATGCAGAGCTGCTCCATGCTCTAACAGTTTTTTGTGTTTTTTCTTTGTGATGATGATTTGACCTTTTAAGGTAAATAAAAAACAACAATGAAAAAAAACATATTTGTGGTGTGTTCAACAGCTATGTCAGAAAACACCCTCCAGAGCAGTTTTGTAAATTACAAACCTACAGCATCATTAGAGGCCAGAAACTGCTGACAAATAGTTTGCATCTGTGTGTGTGAACACAGTCCAATAGTGACAAAAAACGCTTGTGTGTCTATTCAGCTTTTATATATTGCAAAATTGACTGTCAGTGATTTAAATTGGAGTCTTACAACGCTGAACAGTTATATTAACTTAGGGACTGTGCTCTATTAGAGGACGGCATGGCTTTATTGTGACCTCTTTTTTGATTTTGTATCATAACCTTTCCTGAAACTACAAATATTATTCCTGGAGCTTTCCTGAGTCATGGGGGAAAATGTGTGACCTTTCCTCCACCATAAATAACCACATTGTTTTTAGTATTGACACTAAATGTTGGTATGTATGCAATAAGCAAAGATCACAGAGGGAGTGAGAGTTATCACCAAAACAGGCAAAATGCAAATCCTCCTTACAAATCACATCATCACACAAGCTGTGTGCACTGCACTTCAGAATATGGGTGCATGACAGTCACCCATCCTCCCACACATAACCCAAAAATGGAATAAGCCTTCACATCACACACACACACACACACACACACACACACACACACACACACACACACACACACACACACACACAAACACACAATCACAGCTAGCATAAGAGTCATGTGCACAGAATAACCGTTTTCCAAATGAAACCAGAACATTCACAGCAGTGACATCAGCAATCAGAGTAGTATAAGGAACTGTAAGGACACTGTTATTGGCTTTTTTTTCCTTTTTTTTTAACTGACCCTCTTATTTTTTAAAGTTATAAGTTAAAAAACGAAATCCTGAAGTTGACAAAGTCAGGCAGGAGCTGTTTTTTTTTTTTTTTTTTACAAGATCTTGTGCAAAGAATTTAGTTTGGGCAACATTTAAATGAGAGATGTAGAATAAAGTGATTACAATGAAATATCCCTACTTTATATGGAAGCTTAGAACTGCCAGCCAAGACAACAAACAAACAAACAAAAAAAACCCCAAACATACAACTGATCAGTATCAGGTTTATCTATGAAAGATTTCCTGTCATAACAATATGTTTTTAACAGCTTTACAAGATATTTTCATATTATACAAAACAAATTCATGTTATTACAAGATCTTTGTTTTTACAAGGCATATTTACCTTTTATAGGATGTGTTCATGTTATAACTATATTTGTCAAATTACAAGGTATTTTCATGTTATATCGAGATGTTTAGATACTGATCGTGACAGAAGTGTTTCTCTCTCTTTGCAAGGACCTTTGGAAATTTGAAAAAACAATGCTATTTTCTGTATTTAAAGTTTATGGCTTTGATTAATGTTGTAACTGGCAATTAATTAATTTAACCCGTTGAACTGAAGCAACATCACTTTTAATGTACAGCTTTTAGACATCTTTCACAAGTTAAATTTTTGAACTCTGAGAATATTAATGCTATTTTCTCTCTTTTTTTGTAAAGACGATAAGCAGCTTGGTAAGAAAAGTTCAATCATCTCGTTGTTTGTTCCTTTGTTGTACTTTCTTTTCATTTAAAAAAAAATAATTTTCAGGAAATTTTGTCTTTTTGTAATTTCTCGGTAATTTTGTGTAATTTCTTCTTTCCTTGCTCATTGCCTTCTAAAATCAAACCACAGTATTGCCCCTAAGTCATGCCTCCCCTGTTTTGCACCCCCCCTAAAGTTTAGCTTAGCTTAAGCCACACAGGTAGTGAGCAGCATTAAAACTCCAAACACTCAACTCAAGCTAAGTGGAGCTGGCAGCTGCTGACACCAGCTCCTTGACGTGCTGCTGTGCCACCCGTATGCCAAAAAATACCCAGGATGCAGCGTGGAGTGTTTGGGGCTCACCACAGCGCTTCATGTAACAGAGTCAGACAGTACACTCAGTACTCGTTAGCTCATTAGCCTGATTCAATTTGTGGCTGTCTTTTCCCCCCGGGGGGTGTTTGTTTGCTGGTTCAGTCAGTGTTCCAGAGTGCACGGCAGAATATCTCTTACTGAGGGTACACGAGCTAGAAAGCTGTTAAAAAAGATTCTTTGTGGATCATATTACTGTGTGTCACAATCAGCCAGTGATAACGGGGCAAGTGTGTGTGTGAGAGGGAGAGAGAGAGAGCGAGAGAAAGATGGGGCACTAACCCTTACTATTAATCACTCAAAAATGAGCCCTAAATTTCTGCAGTCATGCGCAGACTTTTGTCTGTCGATATGCATATTGGCAATGTGCGGGTCTTGCCACATGTGTGCACGCACATTTTCAAACAAACAGCCATGTGGGACTAGGAGGACAATAATAACAACAATGGCGGACCACTGATCTGTGTTTGTGCTGCTGACTGAGGTCATTAACAGTTGGTGGTTTTCCATTACAGATTTGCGCAAAACTTATGCAATATTTTCTAAATTTCTACAAAACACAATTGCATAAACAAACGTGCCCCCTTCCACTCATATACTAAGTCAGCATGCTGGAAAAAAATAAGGAAAAATTTATTTGCCATGTACTTTGAGTTTTTAGTTTGGCCTACGTCCATTCACTAAAATGGAGGGGCGGGCTTTATGACCTATAGTACTGCAGTCAGACACCAGGGGGCGATCCAGATTGAAAAGTTAAAAAGTTATCTACCTCCAGCAAGATGCTAACTTTATTTGTTTATTTTAGCAATGACCACATTCCCATCATGCCTCGTGCTGGACTGAGCAGTTTTTAGTTTTCAGTTAAGTTTTATGCTCCAAAATGCAATATCTGTCAAGATCTTAGGTTTTGTGTATATTGCGGGCTTTATTTTTGAGTTTTCTGTTATGTTATCATCATATTCTGTTTCATTTTGTAGTATCACTCCTCATGTGTCATGTCTGGTTTTATTTCCTGTCTTTGTGTGTTTTTCCTGATTAGTTTCATCTGTCCCTCACTAGTTGTACAGTCCTGCCCTGTTCTCACTCTCCCTTATGGTTTTTCTGTGTCCTAAGTTTTTCCTTGCCCCCTGTTCTGTTTTAGTCTTGTTTTCTCCACCATTGTGTACCCTGCCACACCTTTAATTGTCAGTCAATCTCTGTGTCCACTTATTCCAGCTGTGTCTCATTCTCCTGATTGGTTCTCTGTGTATATATACCTGTGTTCCCCTTTGTTATTGGTCAGTTTGTCTTAGTTTGATGTCTTTTGAAAACATGGGTAAAAAGACAAGGAGAAACTTGGCAAGAGATGTCCCACAAATTACAAGAAATTAGGAAAAGGTGACAAAAAAGTAAATTGAAAATTAGATCTGAAAGAAAGTGGGGGGGTTGGGTTATTAGAAGTTAATGATAAAAAAAATAGGGGAAAGGACAAGGTAACCATGTTTAGAATTTTGCCACTTACTTCTCTAGCCCTCTAGTAAATGGTTTTGTTTGGTGTAGGTTATCAGAAATCTGTCATTGATATTTCTGCCTCCATCACAGTGGGGGTATTTTAATACAATGGATGTATTTTATGTCATGGAACAAAGTGCAGAAGTCTGTTAAGCAGTTAACCACAGACAGGCTTCTAACCAAAGCCATTAAAAAAATCATGACATTTCCTGTGTAGCCACCCTCATAATAAAAGTCTGGTCATTTTGTCTGTTTTATTTGGGGAAATTTTGAAATGAACCTCACAGCTGTGGTGCTTTCACCATCATTTTCAGCTGGTCACAGTGTAAATGTTTGTGTCCATGTGAGCGTCACATAATGTGTGTGCTGTATGTGTGCACCTGTGTGTGAAACAGAGCTGTCAGCTCAAATAAAATACTAAATATGCCCGATAACCAGTGTGTGTCTGTCTGTGTGTGTGTGTGTGTGTGTGTGTGTGTGTGTGTGTGTGTGTGTGTGTAAGTTTGAGAGACAGAAAGAGAGATATCTTCCCCCCAGCGGTAATAAGGAGTTTTGAAACACTTCCTGTGGAATTTGAAACTCATTTGAAGTCAAAGCACTCTGGGTAACACATATATCTGGCATAACAAATGTGCGTGTGGGCTGCCAGGAAATGTGGGGTGTTGGGCACTTGATGGTCTCCTAAACAACAAACTCTGTTGGATGTTAATTAGACAATTAGCTTTGTAACCATGGATACGTGAAAGGAAAGCAGCGGCAGTCTTTTTATAGAAAGGGGGTTGTCACGCTTTGAAATTAAACATTGTTTTCCAGTCAATTTCCTCTAATTAGAAAAAAATAGATTTTTCTAATTTTTTAGTCAAGACAATAACTAATTTCTTCTAATTCTAATGCCGTGTACACATTATTACTTTATTTCTGTGTATACAGACAGACGCAGATGAAAAAAAATGCTTTAAAATAAATGAACTGGAATATGACCCAGGCTCTGTGTGCAGCCTGAGCTGTTTGGCATCCATTAACATAAAACAAAAGTTGAAACAAACAATTAATTTAAAAAGATAATAATCTTCAGGGCCACATGTAGCAGTTTTACAAACACAGTATAATAAATTGATACGTATATTTTGCAGTGATGCTGGTATAGTTACCATAAACAAATAAGATGATGATGAGGGTAATGGTTAATGGCTGTAACCTCTCAAACTGTTCCTGTTTCTACAAGTTCCTAAACAATCAAAAGTTATGCTTAGTTATTGTCAGTAACCAAAACCCATTAGGCCTGGGTATTTATGCTTTGTAACACAATAGTATCGAAATGTCTCCAGTCAAACAATACCTGCATCAATCCTTTCAGCGTTGAAAGTTTGATCGTGCATCATCCTGACTTCTCGTCTGATAAGCAAACTTTATGTTGCTGCCATCACCACAGCTAAGTTCAACATCTGCTTGGTTAGCATGAGCTAACACAGCAGCAGCGTCTAACACAGAGCCATTAAACAGTCCAAACAAACTTACACTGATACCAAAACAGCTCAAGTCTGCTGTTAAACCTGTTAATAACAATCATCTAAGTCTTTCGATGCTTACAGTTAGATCTGTCACTATGTGTGTACAGGTGGGCAGGCTCCATGGTGTATGTTGAACACGGTGTATTTGACAGAACTGGCAGTTTGGCAGGCTGAACATGTTCTAAAGAATGGCCACACCCAACATGATCTCACTCCAAGTCATAACATATTGCCACTTTGACACCGCGTCAATATTTTGTGCTCTAGGTATCCTTATGTGTCTACTATTGAAATTATGCCGTTATGGAGATGTCAACACAAGCACATGGTGGGAATAGGCTACATGTGGTTATTTGTAGACAACAAAAGCACATGGCAACCAACAGGAGATGAAAAGCACATGCTGCCTTAGATGATAAGAGTAGGTAACAGGGGCACATGGTAAGGTGTAGAAAAAAGCATCACATTAAGATGTGAAGTGAACACCAGACTCCTGCATGAAAGCCTGTTGTTTGTGAGACCCATCCACCTCCCCTTCTTGTTGCATAATCGCACCATGTGTCTTTGTTGACATGCCAATGTCGGTAGCGGCATCCTAGAATGTCAACAGCAGACTCAAAAGGATATCTAGAGTGTAATTTTTGATATTCAACGACTTGGGATAAGAACATGTTGTCCAGACACTGACAGGGCATCATCAACATCAACCAATGTCACAATGATTGTGATAACATACAGACATAATCTAACAATCTCACCAAATTCATAGATTTCCTTATGTTGCCCTTTACATGTTAATACACGGTCTGGTACAGAAATTCTTGTTCAAAACACTTCCCAGTGTTTCCAAGAAAGTCCTCTCCTCAGAAGGAGAGAGTTAATATACCCTCCTCTACAAGGTCATGTAATGACCTCATTGTAAAAAGTAACTGAGAATGGAAATGTTATGTTCGGTTTTGTAAAGTGGACAGCTTCTGGACTTGATGCATCATGATTACAAATACAGCACTTGTGTGTGCAGTGATCCTAGTTTTCAGGGCTCTTGTTGTTTTTCCAATATATGTGAGGCCAAGGGGACATTTCAGCATATAGATTACATTTTTCATTATACAGGATATGATGCCCTTAATGTCAAATCTTTTCCCTCAGAGAGGATGGATGATGGTATGTGATCTCCATATAACAGCACTGTTGGCTGTTCCGCCATCAGGAGTGGGCTGCTAACTACCAGCCTATTGTGAAGATTAGGTAGTCTTTTACACAAGATGATGAGGGTTATGGAAGCATCCTGTCAGTGAAGAAATTGTCTAAGATATACCTGTGTTTCTTTATCACATCTTTAATGTTTTTTCCGACCAGTAAACACTGAATGTGTAACATGTAATTCTTGACTCAGGTTCCTTTCATTTCTTAATGTTCAGGCATTCAGTTGGAGTAGTGTTGCTAAGTCATGTTGCTGCCTGATCCACGTTTTCTTATTACCCTTTTTTTCCTTAAGAGGGTTTATATTCGCTTGAAATGTGATATAGCAAGACTCTTCTTGAGATGTAAGATGGTAAGATTCCCCAGTGCAGTAATGAGAATTTATCTGTGCTCTTATGATAAAGGTTAGTTTTCAGGGTACACCCCCCCACCCCAAATCACCAGACCTTCCCGAAAGTTGCTGGGTGACATTTTTGGACCCCATGGCCACTCCTGAGACCTGACGATAGAGGTCAGAACCAAATAGGTAATAATTAGGGACACACTCAGTCAGGTCAAATTTAAGATGTTTGTGTGGCGCACCTAAGATGGTGTGGCCACATTTATGTAATGAAATCTGGGAGTCATTAACATAATAATAACATTAATAATGATAATAATAATAATAATACATTTTATTTATAGAGTGCTTTTCAAGTCATTTACACAGAGAATAAATAAATCAAAATGAATAAAAGCAAGACAAACAAGCATGAAATATGCAGAAATCAAACATTAAAAGCAGCATCAAAAGCATTATACTGATAAATTGTATTGCACAAAGTACAATTATTTACAAAAGTATACTACATGTCAAATAAAGTACTCTTTCAGTATCAGTATCAGTGTGCTGATACTGGTACTGA
Organism: Plectropomus leopardus; assembly: GCF_026936395.1. Lineage (NCBI taxonomy): Eukaryota > Metazoa > Chordata > Actinopteri > Perciformes > Serranidae > Plectropomus > Plectropomus leopardus. Next base: position 2,414,004 of record NC_142193.1, read on the forward strand.
TAATATTTTTTTTAAACAACACCCAGTTCTAAAATATGTTTTAGTGGATTTTATTTCTTATAAAATATCTGAAAAGCAGGTTTTTAAAATTAAATACGAGTACATTCTGCATCGTTTACATCAAGTTTTACCAGCTACTAGCTAGCGTTTTAGTATTTTCTGCCTTTGTCTGTGCTTTTTTCTGCTATGTTACTTAGCACATAATGGTCTGGTAATGAACAGTGTCACCTTTATATACGCATCCCCATGCACTGCTAAAGGTCAAAAACTCTGCATGATATCTTTAAGCCTACACATCCCATAAAACCTTCAGATATAAATCACAAAGAAGATGGACTACTTTCATAAGATTTTATTCCTCTCCTGTGTGTTTTATAGAGGATAGAAACATTCAGCAGACTAGTGGCCTGGCTCTAGGAGTGGAAATGCTTGTCTGTCTGTGGGTGGGTCCAATTAAATTCAATTTACCTCAATTTTATTTAAAAAGCCACATATCACTAAACACAATTTACCTACGAGGGCTATAACATATGACATCCCTCTGTCCTCAGAGGACAAACTCTCCAATCCACTCCACTACTTTTATCCAAGCTGAAATATCTCAAATGTAGAACTGACAGAGTAGTGCTATTTCACAAGCTCAGCATAAGAATGGGCTGGACCACTATGATGTGGTACTGTTTAAGCAACAAAAGCACATGGCAACCATTGCTGGGACGTCAACGAAAGCACATGCTAGCATGGATGATTAGGTTTAGGAAAAAGATGAATTGTATAAAAAACCCCATCACATTTAGATGGGAACCAGACAACCGAATAAAAGTCCAGGGCTTGTTGACCAATCTACCGCCCCTCCCCTGCGTTCCCTATATTATGTTGTCAATGGCAGCATTTCAACCTGACACTGTTCTGTGGTGTAACATGCAGACTTGACAGATTTTGTCTGACTGTGTTCTCAAGGGACCCCGCCGATATGCTTATCATGCTGCTGCGGCAGGTGCTTTCCGACCATGTTCTCAGCTGACTCAGCCAAGCAGCTTATCACACAGATGCACAAGGTGGCTTTTGACATTGGGATCTTCTGCTGAAAGCTCTGCAAAAGTGGCGGTATTTGACAACATCAGAATGACAACAGGTTGGGTTTACTCTCTATTACAGAGACTGTGGAGTGTAGTTGGCTAGCAATGGCGTTTTAGCTTTAGATTACATTGTTTAATGCACTCCAGTGAAACCATTTACCACAAAAATAAGTGCACTCCAACATCAGAAACCTGATCACTTTAATACTTTCTCAAGCAGATCCAAATAACAGAGACATGGCTTAGGTATGGATAGCGATTCTGAGATGGCCATAAATGATAATTTCTTCTAGAAAAACTGGACTGATAGGGGTAAAGGGGTGGCTGTCTACATCTAAGCCTGTTATTTTATTTCTGTTTTACATGCTGTTATAGTTGCCAAATGTTTTGTATTTATTCCACTAAAGATAAATGTGTTGTACTCTATCAAAATCAGACAGCTGTCACAAGGACTCATTTCTAGATAAACATGGATTTATGTCAACACTTTGATTTGGGTCCTTTTGGGGGTCATGTTCACATTGTTCATAGTGACTGTGGCTGCTATCTTCTTAGAAGAGAGACTAACTTCTGCTGACTACGATATGACAACAACAGCACTGGGCTAACAGCCAATCAAAATGCAAAAGGCAATCAGCCCCACTGATATTTGTGCCACCTGCTATCACTGCCAGGAGCTCTGAGAATGCTGGTGGTTGTTTTCTCAAACTTGGATCCCTTGACATTGTGAGCGTGAGGCTGTCTCCACATTGCAGCCTCTCAACCAAGCTCAGCCAAACACAATTAAAACTCCACCTACTTACCTCACTAATGTCCAGCTCAACCGTTTGGTAGAGCACATTTTGAGTGTTTTTATGCAAGTCTGTTTATGAGCTACATTTGTAAACATGTGGTATGGATGTGTTTGCGTAGTATGCATGCTGTTTCTATGTATTTCCACATGCATGCCTAAAGCTGTGCACACGTGTTGTGTGGGTGGACAATTTTGTGTGTATCATAAGTTTTGTTGCATGTTAGGTGAAACTTATTTAATTGTGATGGTGACATTACCACACACACAAACACACACACACACACACACACACACACACACACACACAAACACATAAAGGGATTCAGCAGGGAAAAAGACAAATCAAATATGAAACCCAAACAGAATATAAAATAAGCAATGAAACAGCAAAAAGTTTGAGTTGAAAGGACATATATTACCAGCTATTTCAACATGTTCAGTTGAGTGTGGGAGGGCAATGGATTACTTTCTGTGTATAGAGGGACAAACAGTGTGTCAGTTACTGGTAAAGCTCTTAATCCCCCACACAAAAACACACATACACACATAACCACAGAACAATGTATCATTGTACTGAAGATTGGCAGGGAGATGTGGATTATATTTTATTCATGACACCCTAACGGCACTTATTAACCAGCCAAAACACTCAACCAAAACAGAACAGAGCGACTGAACACTGAGCAGAACACTGTAAGAGACAGAAACACAACTGGACAGAATGGGAGGAAACAAGAGGAGGACCAGGCACATGAAAGCCCAGCAGGGCATGCGACAATACACTGCATACTAAAGGACAAGGGCTGAATGCTACAACCACTTAATGGCTAGGCCACATCTGCAGCTAACATGTTTTCATTTGGAAAACAGCATTTTAATAAGAAAGAAATGATCTCTGTCTGTTTTCACGCGCCCAAAAATGCTTAGTGAGTGACCATTTACATACTCTGGGCATGCAGATGCTGATGTAAACAGGAAGCTGATTATCTACTGTTCTCATCCCAGCAATTGACTTCCGCATGTACATATTACACTTTAGATATCCATCACTGTCTGCTGTTGAATTTCCATGATGACTCTATTGTGTTATTAACAGAAGCACATGGGGGAATAATGCTGCATGTGGTTTTGTTTAGTCACCACAAGCTCATGGTAACCAGTACCAGAACTCCAACACAAGCACATGCTGCCACGGATAACCAGGATTAAGAAGGCACATGGCAAGGTGTAGAAAAAAAACCATCAAATTCAGACTGGAAGGGAACACCTGACTCCCACATGAGAGTCCAGGGTTTGTTGGACCTATCCAGTGCTGGTCCCACCCGTCCTGCGGCTCTTATATCATGTTGTTTCCAGCATTGTGTCAACCTGGCAGCATCCTGCTGTCTTTCATGTGGACGTGACAGGTTCCATCCAGTTGTGCTCTCACTTATTGCTGCCCATATCATGCACACATGGCATTTTTCACATCTTTTCTCTCCCGACAGCACATTATATCATAAAGTCTGAAGATATCATAAGAGCCAGCACATTTTCACAGCTAATAGGGTAAAATAAGGCTTTGTTTCAACCAAACCAGAGTTGGCGATTTTTGGAACATGGAAGAGATGGACATTTTTTTGTGAGTTTTACTTTGTTTCTGTAGACTTTGAATAAAGAGTGTTTTATGATGATAAAATAGTGGGTTTGACAGTAGTGATTCTGAGCCAGTCTGTGGTTAAACAGAAAGGTTTTGATTCTTTAACAAAATGTTCAGCTCTTTGGGGATCCCTTCCTTGATGTTGTCAGACTAACAATTGTCAGAATAACAATCTGAGCCTGTCAGTGACAAAAACAAACACATTTAGTGGATGTATATTGATGGTGCTCAATAAATTGGAGGGATTACACTGCAGCTTGTTTTGCTGCTTTGCTCATAACTGGAACAATTTAAAGTTGTTGTTCCTATTAGTCTCTTAGATATAGAAACGTGTGAAAATAGGATCCAGATTGAAAAATACTTAAGGTAGCTTAACAAATGTGTGAACACCAGAAGGCTCAGAGGTCACAGGCAAATCTAGTCCAGGTAGGGGTGAATTTATTGACTCATCCATCCATCCATTAGCTCCAGTATATCAGCTTATCCTGGAGTCTCCTGGGGGCTGGTGCTGATCCCAGCTGACATTGGGTTATTGACTTATGTCAGGACTAAACCTCTAACCCTGCAGCTATTTGATGGCTTGTGCAGCTTTCCCTTGAGCCTGGAACAAACAGAGCACAGACAGAAAGCAGAGGGCACAGAGATCACATCGCAAATGATAAGATGGACGGATACACACGACCTTCTGAAACCAGGACAGGCTGAACACACATCGTCACTCACCTCTGACAACGACATCTGAACTACAATCAGGGCAGATCATTTCTTGTTCCTACTCGAGAGTGCTTGAGTGACAAATCACTCTGACAGAGGACTGTTAACAAGCTGAGAGAGTATTACTGAGAAATCCTTTCATCTTATCGTCTGATCTGTTCTGCATTATACTCCGCCTAGGATTTATTCTCCCCCAGCCCTGCTGGAGTAGAATAAACCATAAACGGGAAAGTTTGCCCCCTCAATAGCCAATTTGTCACAATCCCATTGAAAGTGTTCGACCAAAACATCAAACCAGTTCAGTCATGTCTTCTTTTTATTTGTTCACCAAAAACAATAAAGAAGACAATCATCACTGCACTTTGCTTGGTTATCAGTGAGTCTTAGGTTATAGTTCAAGACTGCCTTTGTTACAAAAAAAGTGATCGCACGTGAGACCAAGGGGGCTTTCATATGGCTTTCAACCCAGGCTGAGATCTGAGCACACTTGACCCCAAAGTCAGTTTGCTTAAGTAGTGTGAACAATTCGTACAAGGTACAAAGATTGATTGGTCATTTTGTAAACTTCAATTAAAAAAATTTTACTAAAATTTGTCTGTAATTATTGCTACATCTTTTGGATTTGAGGGAGGAGCTGATGTTTCAGGACATGGTGTGCCAATCCATGCCTATTTCCACTTAAAAAACTGGTTTTGCATATGGTGTGCTCTGGTCTGGCTATTCTAAAAAAAAAGAAAAAAAAAGTGTTTTCCTATGAAAAAAGAATGCACCAATATTTGTGCTATATCCCAAGTACATTGAAGGACTGCATTTGTGACCATTGCACTGATTTGAGTGAACAAGGAACTGGTCCTGATCAGATCAGTTACATGACATTATTTTTTTTCCCGGGAGTTTTCCATGGAGACCCAGGTTTGGAACTTTGTTTCATTTTAAGGTACACCGTAACCATGTTTCTTTTCCTTACCATATCCATAGTAACTTTTACTGCCTAAACCTAACTTGCGTGACTGTACCTTATGTAACTGTGCGTTAAGGATGTAATGTCATTTGTGGTGCGCTTATTTGTATAATATCATACAAACTGTTGTGCTTGTCGATGAAAATACGTTGCTCTGGTATGGTATGATGTCGGTTATGAAACGGTCTCAATTTCATACTGATGGTTCGTTTTTAGACAGCAGTGCAGTCGGCTGCAGACAGACCCATAATGGGCTTTGACATTAAGTTGAATCTGTCCAGCTTGGCTGTCACTTCTCAAACATGGTCTGAGTAACCTTCATGTGGCATGAACGAGGATATAATTAACAGACTTATTTCGCCGTTTGATCCTGAGGAAGACAGCTTTATCTCTCATCCCGATCAACATTGACACAGCCGAATGACAAAGTCTAGACAGCTAAAGATAGGACAGGATAAAATGTGTTGGAAGAAGATCTTTTCTACCACTCTTCTTACAGACCAGTTGCCGGAGGAAAATGTTGGCAACAGAAATGTCTGAAAACTACAAATTTTAAATTTTTTGCTTCATATGTATCATATCAACGTCTCTAAAGTGAGGTAGTGTATAGCTGACTTTGTCATCAGGAGGTGGAGGGGATGGTGGGTTGTGTGTCACCTTGGTGAACCTACCAAGCAGCAGACCAACAAACAACCAAAAATACAAGGTCTAAGGTAGATTTATTCTCTTTTTTTCTTAAATGTGGTTTAAGAAGAAATGAAACTGAAGATATCCTAAATCCTGCTACATCTTTTTGGCGTCAAAATAGGAGTTGAAGAGTCTCACAGTCTGGGGAAAGAAGCTGCTCTGTAGTCTGGTGGTTTGGCAGCAGATACTTCTGTATCTTTTTCCAGATGGCAGCAGGGTGAACAGACTGTGGCTGGGGTGGCTGCTGTCTTTCAGTATCCTTTGGGCTCTGTGCAGACACCTCACTTCACTGAGGTCACTGATGCTCTGTAGATGGGAACCAGTGATGTTCTGGGCAGTTTTAATCACCCGCTGTAGAGCCTTCCTGTCCTGGGCCGAGCACAAACCATGCCAGTTTGTGATGTTTCCAGTCAGTATGCTTTCTATTGCTCCTCTGTAGAAGTTAACCAGGATCTTGCTCTGGAATTTAGCCTTCCTAAGTTTCCGTAGGAAGTAGAGCCTTTTCTGTGCTTTTTTAACCTGGGCGGTGATATGACAGGCTCGCAGTGATAGTAATTCCAAAGAACCTATAGCTGATCACCTGCTCAACCTCAGCTCCACTAATGTAGACAGGAGTGTGTGTCTTTACCTCCTTCTTTCTAAAATCAACAATCAGCTCCTTGGTTTTTCTGATGTTGAGCAGTAGGTTGTTCTCTGTGCACCACTCTGCAAAATTGTTGGTTTCCTCTCGGTATGAACTCTCATCATTGTTTTTAATATGGCCAGTGATTGTGGTGTTGTCCTAATACTTCACAATAGAGTTCTCCTGATGTCTGGGAGTGCAGTCGTGGGTGTACAGTGTGAACAGAAGGGGGCTGAGCACACAGCCCTTGGGGGCTCTGGTGTAGAGCACTAATATAGAGGAGGTGAGACTGCCAATTTGAACTCTCTGGGGTCTACATGTGAGGAAGTCCAGTATCCAGTTGCAGGGTGTTGTATTGAAGCCCAGAGTGTTAAGTTTTCGACACAATGGGAGAGATTGTGTTGAACAGGTGAACACAAGGAGAAGGCGAAGGGTGACAACAAACAATAAAACAAGCAAAAGAAAGCTGTTCCTACCCGATCCAACCCACAGTTCACAGTTTGATCTATTAAAGGAAAGAGCCTACCTGTCCACTCATTTCCTTTAACCTATCACAAAACACATAGATGCAGCCACCCACAAGACCTAGTGTGCTAGACAGAGTTTTGTCTATGGTGTGATGCAACAGCGGATTATGTAACAAAAGAAACAAACAAAAAAACCTACTCTATAGCCCAGCTCCTTTACAACTCATCAAGTGCTCCCTGTTAGTCAACATGTACAACAATTAAGTTGACCCACACAACCCAAACAACAACAACAACAGTTACACAGAACACACAGCACAGAGGCGGACCGCTCACATGAAGTCACAGACTGGCACCACCTAAAGGCGTGGAAAGGAGGAAACCTGCAACCCGCAGGTCAGTTGCCTTCGACCTGCGGCTGGCTCCCAGAACATAGAAAGGGAATTCCTGATGACGTCACCATCCCCAGTCAGACTGTCAAAATAAAGGACTGCTACAAGCCTCAAACACATGAATAATCAGGGGCAAAGCCAATGCCTGTCACAGCATCTTTTTAAAAAGTTTTTTTATTTTTTTTTTTTTTTTACAAATGTGAACACATCATTGTAATCCAACAAGTCTTACCTTTCATTGTCACTGCTTGCTATTTTTTAGATTTGCATTACCATTTAAACTTTCATTATAATTATTGTAATTGTTTGATTTTATTTCATTACAGTCCTGAAATGCTATTTGTTTTTTTTTTTTAACCATGTTAAACTGTGATACTCGGTCAAGTTTATGTTCATGTATTTGTGATCAGTTCCTGTTTTTATTTTGAAGTGTGTGTCCCTTGTGTTTAGTGTTACTTTCACGTCCCGAGCTTTCTCACCTTTTTTGATTGCCTCACATGTTTCACCTGTGTCTTTTTTGACTCACCTGTTTGTAGCCGGAAATCAGCTCTTATGTAGTTAAAGCTCAGTGTTTCCTCCATTCAGTTGCCAAATTATCATTGTGGCCATAGTGTGTTCATTCTCTCCAGCTTTTTCCTCAGATTTGATCCATGTTTTTTGACTCGGCTTGGATTTACACACTTTGTTTCTTGTGTGATTTCCCAAAACAGATTTTTCTGTCTATGCAGACGGGCTTCATGTTTATGACCCCTGATCATCTAAGCAAAGATTTGGTTCTGTTATTAGTGTTCGGTGGTTTTCTCTACATATGAGTCCAGATTTTGTACTAAATCATTATAAAAGCAAAAGTAACTTTTGAGAGGTGCTGTATGAATAAAGTTTTATTATTTTTATTAAAATAACTGATGTGCATGTAATCCTATTGAATATGTTATAGGATAAGGAATTTAATTTTAATTTTAATATAGATCTCTTTCAGACCTCACTGAAAAACAAGCCCAATGCTTTATTGAGCTGCCTTCTTATAAGTTGTTGACAGCTATATTTAACATTTACTTAAGCAGATAAGACCTCTTAATTTAGAGAGAATGGCCTACAGAGCAACTATTAGACCAAAATGAAAGTCTGACAAAAAGCAAACACACTGTCAAAGTGACCAAGCAGGTCAGAATCCTCTTTGTTCAGCTTGAAGTCAGCAGGAGAGAAAAGCATTTTCAGTTTTCTAAAATGTCTCCTGATGGATTCTGAACATCTGGGCAGTTTAGCAGAAACGTCAAGTTGTGCCAACTCTGTATTTATGTATAATGATCATTCTCATAATCACTGTAAATAGTATCCTCCCAGGCATCATTGCTGGAGGAAGTTATCATATTTTGTCCTCATTTTCTTTCATCTGAGCATTGTCTTTGGAGGACCCAATTATGAAAAATGACCAGCGCAAAAATGGGATAGGCCCCAAAAAGAACACATGGAGGACTGTTTGGATGATCATTGCCTGAGGTATAAATTACTTCAAAGTTTAATACTTCAAAGGCTAGATCATACTTCATCTCATTATTCAAAAGACCTTTGTGCTGATTGACATGATGAAAGATATATTAGTTAAGATATCTCAGTTCTAATGTCCAGATACCAGTGGATTACAGTCATAATTATTATTATTATTAGAGCTAAATTATTGGTCATTCTTTAGCAAGACTAATAGTGTACTCACACCAAACTTGAGGCAAGCTTTTTGAAGTGGACCGCCTTGGCGTGGTCTTTACATTTACCCTCTGGGGAACTCTAGAGCTCAACTGTCCCTGTACAAATGCGGGACACGTCAAGAGAAACTGTTTTATGAACCCAGAGGAGTTAACAGAGGATTCTAAATTAACTTTGTGGAGACTCCCCAGTGGACATCTGCAAACAGGTTCTGCTTTAAGCCACTAAAAGTGTCAGCCTTTGACACTTCCCTGCTCAAGATGCCATGAGAGATAACAGTTCACACCAGGATGTTAAGACATCCAAATGAACTCCTGAGGTCATTTGGACCTACAAGAACAATCGTTTGTCACCTGTCTTTGACACAAGGACTGACGTTTGGTATAGAGGACTGGAGACACATTCCTACCAAGAATTTGAGAAGGGCCCACAAGATTAAATGATGATCCTCATTCTGAAATTTAATCCTCTGTCTACCTCTCTCTCTCTCTCTTTCTTTGTTGTCTCAGTCCACACATACACCGACAAACAAACACATGTTCTCCCCTCTCATGTCCTCTTCCCCCCCTGCTGAGATGACAAAGGCAGGACATGTTGTAAACTCATTCTACATTCTTTTGTTAAGACCAGCATTTAACATGACCACTTGGATAAAATTGTGAATTAAGGTAAACCTAGTTCCCTAATCTTTCTCTTGGACGGTAAGTTCATATCTGTGTTTTAATGAGTAAGTAGAACCAACTCCCATGTCTTTATTATCTAATTTGAGGGAGTTAGGTTAAATCGGGGATATTACGCCGCGCGTTCCGGCTAATTTCACCTGTCTAAGCCCCTCTGCGCTAGCCTGTTAGCTTAGCTACCTAACCATTAGCAACTGCCAAATCGCTGGTAGTAGAGATTTTCTCTGCTGTGTATCATCGCTTGCACCTTTTTCTTTTCTTCAATTTTACGAGAGAAGCTGCAGCTGCTCACCAGAGCTTTGCTGAACTTGAACTTTTGAAGCCATTTTCTTTCTTTCTTTTTCTTTTCTTTTCTTTTTATACCATTTTTTTGTCAGTAAAGACACTCTTGCTTTTCATTTTAAGTAAGAGTTTTAATTGAGAAGGACACTCCGCAATCCGCTGTCAGCTCTGCCACGGATCTAGAAGCAACACCTGCTGCACAAACTATCAGCATTCGTTGTCTGCCCTTAAAGACTTTGTTTAAAGACTTTTACCGGTTCGCTGAGGTGGACACCAAGGCCAGTTAAAGACCGCCTCCTTTTACATGTATCCCTACTCAGGTTACACACTGTGATATACAGTGTGTGTGTGTGCGTGTGTGTGTGTGCAGTGAAGCTGTTCTTTGACGTGTGCGCTGGCTGACAGGTGTTTATCTCTTGCGACAGGTGCGTGTGCTGATGGTAAGTCAGATGGCCAAGCCAGAGGAGGTGTTAGTGGTGGAGAACGACCACCTGCCCCACCGCTGGCGCCTTTCAGCGGGTCACCTCATCTGGAAGATGCGTAGCAGCTCTCCACTGAAGTGAAGCGATGACCTGGACCTCCCCGGAGAAGTCTAATCAAGTTGGCAAAAGTAGGCAGAATAACATTTTCTAGTGATCAGAGTTGATGTCGTATAGCAAAGCTTTAATGCCAAATTTCTAAATTCTAATTCACCGTTCAGCGCGCATCCGCGCTTTAGACGGTCACGTATTTTCACCCACTATCATCCATAATTAATCATTTACATCACCTGAACATACATCACTTTGGTTCCCTTTCATTTGTTCAATTTCATTTATATGTTATATTACTTCCTCTATTTACTCACCATTTTATTAGCCTAAATAATTTTTTTTTTTTTTATCACCAAGTCATTGTCTGTGGATATTATTTCATGAGAGAAACAAGATCAATGTATACAGTATAAACGGTACAGATTGTGAGATTGATTGAAGTGATGACATGTTTTGAAACTGTTATAATTTAAAATGTAATTTTCTCCTAAATGGAGAACGGTGCCCCTTTTACTTTACAAAATCCAAATTATAATGTAGTTATTAATTACCGCTACAGTTTACACAGTAATATTAGAAAGTCCATGCAAAGATGTAAATAGTAACAAATGCACATGAACATGCATGATGCTGTGTTGTGAAAGCATATCAGTGTTTAAATCTAGTTGAGAGATGTTACTGAAATTCAGAAATGTAGACCAAACTTTTTGTCATCAGTGGGCAACTGGAGTTCTACTTCTCGTCAACAGAAAAGAAGAGAGCTAAAATATGGATTTGTGATTTGTGTAGACTATTTTGTTGCTTCTTAGCAAAATGCTCCAGGCAATTATGTTGATCTTTTATGGTGGGAGGTAAAAAAACTGAAAGAGTGAAGTGGTAATAATATAAAAAATAATAAAGTGCATTGCCCTCTTGGTTCACACCAAGCACTCAGTGACATCACCAGATTTGAAGCCAATTTTCTATATTGGCTAAAAATGGAAGTACAACTTTGGGGTCTGTCATGCAATAGTTGGTAGTTGATGAGGCGGGTGTACTACCAAACGTTCTCATTCCAGGTTGTCATATGGTGCCTCTCTTTCAGTGATCTTATGCATCCACTTATGGCTTTTTAGGTATCCTTCTGCGTCAACTGTTTATGCTTTGCGAATCTGTTAGCATGATGTCAATAAATGCACATGATGGGATGAAGCAGCTGTAAGTTGATTGTGGGATCCACCTTCATATGTGCCCGCCTTATAAGCGCATTTTCACTCCATATATCATGTCGTTACCAGCAGTGTTATTACCTGACGCTGTCCTTCAGAGTTTCAGGCGCACGTGAATGGGTGTGTCCAGCCACTGGTCTGATCTGACGTCGTCCAGCCGAGTTCTGGTTGGATGTGGAGGATGGCTTTTGGCGTCACTCTGGTAAGCCGAAAACACTGACGAAATGGTGCCTTTTGAGAAGTTCGGAGTGAGTATGAGCTGGTACTATTGGGTAGATGGATGGTAACATGCTCACAATTACGATACTAACACATTAATGTTCATCCATCATTCCATCTATCCATTCATCCATCCATCCATTCATCCACTGTTGTCCGCTTATCCAAGGACAGGATGCGGGGGCAGCAGGCTGAGCAAAGCACTCCAGCGGTCCCTCTCCCCGGCAACGCTTTTCAGCTCCTCCTGGGGGACCCCAAAGTGTTCCCAGGCCAGACGAGATATATAATCCTTCCAGCAGTAATTGCTAATGACCATCCTAATTTATTTTAAGTCATCCTGAGTGGAATGCGCGTACCAAATTTAATGGCATCCCATACAATACTTCAGCCTTACCGAGGAGCTGAAGGGCAATAAAAGGAGGTGTTACCAGGGTAAATTCATTGTTATTCCAATTCCAATAATACAAAAAATATTGTCTGACCTTCACTAATCCTTTGCTAGTGTTTATGTAAACATTGTGTGCTGTCATATACAGCTTGCTTTGAATATATAATAATATTTGTGTGATTGTGTAGCCTTACCAAAAACACACAAAAAAAACCAAAGATGATTCCTTTACCAACAAAATGAAAAATCTTTTAATGAACTCTACACATGTGCTTAAGTAGTTCTCACAGGCTTGATGTGGCCTGTGGGCCATTGGTTTTAGACCGGTGGTGTAGTGTGTTAGTAGCATTGGGCTGGATGTGAAAAAAAATACATTTTGTGTTTCGTAAGTCAGCTTTATGGCTGCTCTACCACCAACTGCTGTATTGTGTCTGGGGTTTGAAACTAAAAGTGGTGTGTGTGTGTGTGTGTGTGTTTATGTGTACTGCAGAAAGAAATGTTTGAATATAATATATTCCAAAATATAGGCTGTTTATCATGAATCTATAGAGATGTGTGTGTGTGTGTGTGTGTGTGTGTGTGTGTGTGTGTGTGTAAAGCTGTGCAAATATCAGAAACATTTCTCAAACTTTTCTGCCCACAGATCTTGTGCTCAGCTGCCTCCACCAGGAGGATCTCTCTTTGCCTCATTTGACGGCACCTCCATCACGCTGCACTCATCCAGATACCAACATCTGTTCAAAGCTGTCACTGCTGCTGAGGAGAGGCCCAGAATCTCTACAGAGTGGGCTGAGGTGGAACTACAGAAACATGTCCCCACTCTTACATTCAAGTCTTACAAAATATCTGCTCTTATTATCTTCGTTGTTGTTAATTTGATGGCACAAATGTTTTACTTTTTCTTTTAATACTTTTTAAGCGCAGACTTTATATGAAGATGGACAATGTGTCTCTACATTTATTCCCACTGATACTATCCCAGATACAACAGTTGCCATCTTGTCAAACTAGCCCTTGTCATGGCAATTTTACACACACACATACATATATGTATAAATGTATAAAGATCCAAGTCTTTATTGATACCACTATTGCTACTTTTCTCTTATTTGGTGGAAAAACGAGGCGACAATACGTTTTTGACAGAACTGGAATTATTTCATTTTCACACTTAAGTGTTGGTTAATTACCACTGTCACTTTCAGTCATATTTTAAGTGATTAACTAAATGACTGTATTTTGATTTAAATATTCATTAGATAAAACTTGGCATCAGGAGTTTTTAATTATGTATTATAAGGTGATTAGAGCTCATGATAGGACCTTAAACAGGTTATAATTCCTATCCATTTTATATTATTGGAAAACAAATTTCTCACGCAAACAACTGTATTATTCAAGTTTCTCAACAAAAACTAAATTGTATTTTCTTGATGTTGCAAAAAGATATTTTTGGCAAAACTGCAATGGAAACCCTTTTTTGGCTTTTCTACCTCACATGATGCTATGGCTATGTGCTTGACAGTAGGAACTGGCTCCCTCAGGCATGATGCAGCAGGAGCTACAAGAGCTGTTATTACATCACATAACTCTTTAATAGTTGAGCAGATCATCTTGAAGTTTTAAATCCACAATTCCTCTGTGAATCATGGACTATCACCTCCCAAAAATCCCTCATATGTGGCCACTCACAAGTAGGGCTGGGCAATATATACAATACATAACTTTACCATGATATGAGACCACATACCATCTGAGATTTTGGATATCATCATATCATGATATGAAACAAGCATTGTCTTTTCCTGATTTTAAAGGCTGCAGAACAGTAAATTGATGTAATTTTTGAAACTTATCAGACTGTTCTAATTGTTCTAGTTGTCCACAACCTTCCGTTCCTTGTCCATCTTTTGGACGACTTCCTTGTCATCAACCCTCTGTCTTTGCCGCCAGCTTCTGGTCTCACCGCACACACATCAGTGTCCGTGGAGAAAATTCAGGGCCCTTCCTCGGTGTCACCCTTGATACGGAACTGTTTCAGGCCTCACTTCCAACTGAAAAGCTCAATCGCATCAGCGTTTTGATCTCGAATTTTCTCCTTGCCCCGAGCTGCACCTAATGTCAGCTCCTTTCCCTCCTGGTCCACCTCAATTTTGCACTCAGTATCATTCCCCAGGGGCGGGCCTTCATATCCCACCTGTTATCTATCGCTTCTTCTGTCCCATCGCTCTTGACCTCCATCTATCTTGACACGTCAAGCCGTGCTGAGCTCCACTTCTGGATCTATATCCTTGATAACTGGAACAGGATCTCCTTCTACAACAACTGCCTGACTCACCCTCATGACATCAACCTTTTCACTAATGCAGCTCCATCTGTAGGTTTTGTCTTTTACATCGGAAGATGTTTCATAGGTGAATGGCCCCCAGAGCTGGAAAAAGAATGGTCACTTCATCTGCTCTCTCCAAGATCTACTGTATCTTAGTCGCCGCCATCTTGTGGGGCCATGAATGGTGCCACAAATCTATCCTCATCTACTCAGACAATATTGCAGTCGTTGATATCATAAACAAAGGTCACTCCAACTCCCTATCTATCGTGCCGTTCTTGCGTCGGCTAACCTGGCACTCTTTCACGCACCAATACATATTCCATGCAGCTCTCCAGGAACAAATAGTCATCCCTAAAATATTGTCACAGTATCAGTATCTATGTATTTCATCATATCATGACATTTGATTTGGTTGCCCAGTCCAGCATTCATGAAGCTTTTGAGGAGACTTAAAAAATTGTGATATATACACACTGTACCGTGATATGGCCCAAAAATATGATATTATTTTCAAGGTCATACCGCCCAGCCCTACTCCCACAAATAAAGGGCTTGTCTTTCTATTATTGCTCCATAACATGTCTACGTTGCTTTCATCTGGGAATAATGGCGGCTAGTACGGTGGCTGCAATAGAAAAAAAGCTGCTGATGTTTTGAACATCCATCACCATGCTTCTTGTGTTACCGCCAGAGGAGAAGTCGCAGAACAGCGTTTTGTGATTGTGTTTTATCAACATTTTGAAAATATCACTCAAGTTTGAAACAAATCTGTAATGGAACCTTGCCTACTGAAGACGTGATCAAGTACCAGAAGGTGTGTTGATGAGCAGTTGATGTTGAGATATCTTGCTCTGGACCACAGACTGTATATAAACATGGAAGACATGCCTCCACTTACCCTGCTATGCTGAAGTGCTGAAATAATGGCTGTCAATCATGGCAGAAAAGCCCCCTTTTGTTTTATTTAATAACTGATTAAAACCGACCTTATTACGAAAACAAACACTTGAATAAACATGAACATGGTGATGAGAACTATCTTCAGAGACAGAAATCGTATTTGGAAAATTCATTTGGCCTGTACTTTGAGTTTTTTTTTTTCCATTCACTAACATGGAGGAGCAAGCCCTAGGACCCGTACTGCAGTCAGACACCAGGGGGTGATCCAGATTGCATAACCTCACTTTGGGGGAGCTGTCATGTCATCCAACTTTATTTACAGTCAATGCTCTGGACCAAAAATTTTTTAGCTTTATCTCAAGGTGTGTGGACAGACCAACTGCTAGACCTGTCAAACCTAAGGCCGTGCTGCTGACAAAAATGCTGACATGCAATTTCAAGAACATCAGACAGGCAACTCCAGCCACCTAACTGTTACAGAGATGTGCGAGAACAGCCAGAGATGTCACTGGAGATACCATCCTGTCTACTCACATCAAATGACATCACAGATGTGTTGTTCAGTTAGTCCCCTCTATGAGTGAGTTATTTTTCACATTCCATATACAATTCCCATGACCCTGAGGTAAAAAATAAGCAGCCAGTAGAGCTTCGTTAACCCTTTGAAACCTGGCTTGATCTTTTTCAAAAACTAGAGTACAAGAAAATTACCTGAAAATAAGCAAAAAATATCAACAAGAAATTAATAAAATGTTACAACAAAATTACCCTAAAAATAAGCAAAAAACAAGAAAAAATAATAATATTAATCTAATTATGAAAATTATAAATACAGTTCTCTGGACATTTTTCTGTAGTTGTTTGATAATATTTAATAATATTTTCAGGTAATTCTTTTGGTCACCTTTTACTATTTTTTTTTGTGGGACATTTGTCTAACGCAGGTAAAACACAGAACTCAAACTTGAACAAAAACTAATCAAGTCACAAAGTGGCTTGGCAATGCAGAGGCAAGAATGTTCCAGGGTTGAATTCACTAGCTTTCTGAAACTGTGTGGATGCCAAAGATATGCTTGTTAGTTTAATTGATGACGCTAAATTGGAATATAAGGGTAATTGTTTTTTCTTACTTCTGTGTTTGGGTCAGTCACATGAGAAACCTGCCCGTTCTCATTCCTAACTCATCAAATAGCGCTGTCTAATAGTGCTTTCGGCCTACGAGCTTGACGCCAAAAGCCACCTTTCGCATCCAACAAGAACGCTTCTTGACAGATGATGAGAACGGGCATGTCCACATGCAACGCACGTGGGTGGTGTCACTTGTGAACATGGCTAATTTGGAACCGATTGCATGTACAGAAACGGTGAAGGACAGCTGGAAACTGTTCCTTGGCATGTCATAGTTCTGTTTGTTTATTTCTTGATTTTGTCCATTTCCATTTCATTTTATTAAAGCTGAAGGACTGTTTGATGCATTTTATGTGCTTGTCATCTTTCATTTGTTGACAATTTGGTTTTTTTTTTGTTTTTTTTTGTTTTTTTTACAATATTTGGCATATGGAGAAGATACATGCTATTTCCACGAGGTGCACTGTCACAATCAGTGTTGCTGCTAATCATTGATATATCCAAGACTGGGATTATAAAAAAAGTAAACAAATAAAAATCAAATTTGCATGTAGTATATTGAAAATAATCATTGTGTGTGTGTGTGTGTGTGTGTGTGTGTGTTTCCATGTAAAAATGTAGTGGCATCATGCCAAACACCATTTAAATCAATCATTTAAAGTATTACAAGTCAATGATAGAAGAAAATGATATTAATGTATGATATTTTTTATAGTTTGATTTTGAAAACCACATTTTGTGTGCAGAGCAGTGTGTGTGTGTGAGTATTTGATACTGCACAAAAAATAATAATGTATAAAATCAATTTAGCTGCTAATCATTGTAACCTAGGCTGTGATGATCAAAATAATAATAAAAAAACCTACTTACCATGTTTGTGTCTTTTTTTTGTTTTTATTTAATCTAAAATCACATTGACATCATGACAAAAACCTGGCATTTAAAGGGTTAAAATTCTGAAAATGAATGAATATTTGATGTTTATGATTAGGACTAATGTTGGTTAAAAATCAAAGTCATGAAAGTTAAAAAAAATCATATTGTATGTACCATATAATATTTTTTAAAGCTTGATTTTGAAAAGCGAATTTCATGCACAGAGCGATACAAGTGTATATAACTGTGTATACTGGCCCTAAGGGTTAATCTCAGTCTCATATCAGTTCAGGTCCCCATGTCCTGTCAAATTTCCCTCTTTATCTCTAGAAGCAAGCATTTAGCAGCATTATCCTCATTTTAGCATTCTCGTGCCTGTTTGTATTGGACTGTTTTTTTGCCCTTACCTTGACCTTTGAGGAATTGTTTCCTCACTGACAAAAAATTTGTGAACTGGGCCTGTTTTTGTGATTGAAGATCTCGATTATCACTTTCTTGATAAGCCTCTGAGTCGTGCATGCGGGTCTTTTTCCTGTGAGCCTGATAGGTGGTATCTGAAGCTGAGGGCCACTGACCAAGTGTCGGTATTTGACGAGTCGGGAGTGAGATGAGGTTGACAAATTCTGTGGCCACTGGTAGCACCAGGACTTGCTCATCACTTGCATCCACTGTCTGTCGATGATGTGCAAATTCTATAAAAAAAAGAGCTGTTAGTTTGTTTCTAGTTTGCAGTTGATGCATCCTCATGGTTAAAGGTGCTGCAGTAAAAGATCAATTGTCTGCTAACGTGAACATCCAACTGTCGACCGGAAACTTCATGTCCACCAGTCTGTTGTCTCTCTGAACTCAAATAGCAAATAGCGCTACTCGGAAAGTGCTTTCAGCGTACAAGCCTGAAGTCGAAAGCCACTTACGTGTCCAACCAGAATGCGTCAGATAAGAACTTGGTTGTATAGAGCTGGTGGCATTATTATTACATATTGACAGATGGCCGGACAGCACCTGGCATGTCCACATGCAACACGTACAGGCGGAGTCACCTGAGAATGCAGCCGGATGGCACCGGTTGCGTATGCATAAAAAGACTGAAGGACACATTTAGGTAATAATAACGCTGCAGGTAACATAATATGAAGAGCGCTTATGGAGTAGGCAGTTGAGGAGGTAGATGGATCCTGCAAACAATTGTGTGGGAGTTCGGAGTTTGCTTCCTGAGTGGATGTGTGTTTTTTTTCTACACCTTACTATGTTCCTCTTTTGCTTAAACCTAACCATCTGTGACTTAGTTGCCTAATCCTAACCATTGTAACGGGTGCTGTGTGGACCCAGATGCAGTACACCGGTAAACTGGAGTAGTAGGTAATGACGTTTATTAAATCCAGCACAAATCAAACATGCAGCAAGGAGAAGCAGTTCGGCACAAAGT
Organism: Plectropomus leopardus; assembly: GCF_026936395.1. Taxonomy (NCBI): domain Eukaryota; kingdom Metazoa; phylum Chordata; class Actinopteri; order Perciformes; family Serranidae; genus Plectropomus; species Plectropomus leopardus. The sequence goes on from NC_142193.1 coordinate 2,433,034, forward strand.
TCGTTCTTCGGGTCGGAACCCCAAACAAAGTCTATGGAGGGCGAACGATGCGAAGAGACGAAGCTTACTGCACTCGGCGTGGGTGAGGAGGAAACCCCGTTGTCCGACGGCTTGACAGCACGTGTGGAGGTACCGTTGAGGAGATGGCGGAAGAGTGGTCGGGGACAGGCGGAGGTTTCGAAGCCAGAGGAGCAGTCCGAGAATGCAGCGGTACCAGTGGGGATTAAACAGCAGAATCGTCAGAGCCAGGCGGAGAAGTCTTTACCAGCGGAGCAGATCAGGAACGCCGAATCAGAACACGTGGTCTGGGACAGAAGGCAGGTAGGTTTTCCGGGGATCAGGCGAAGAGAGCAGGTCGGGGACAGGCAGGGTCGGCTTTGGAAGATCAGACAGGAAAACGCTGGAAAGTCTTGCATGTCACTGAAGAACAATCTGGCGATGAGTGTGTGTGTGGAGGAGGCTTATATCCTGGGTTGATTACTGATGAGCTGCAGCTGAGAGGTGAGAGAGTAGAGCAGGCAGAGTAGGTGGGTGTGGCCAGCAGGTAGAGTGAGCAGAGGGAGAGTGAGTGGAAAAATACTGGAGGGAGGAGAAGGCAGGGATCGTGACAACCATCATGACTGTTGTGTAAACATAAGGAATGTGCTGCTTCACAGTAACAGGCTGTTTAACCAACCATGTGCATTTAAAAAACCAAAAATGGCATCTTGGAGTATAAACGGCTCATGCATGATACCTAAATTCTCATAGGTAGATGTGGAAGGTCACTGACAGAGCGGCACCATGTGATGAGTTCAGAGTGAGAGCATGTCAAGTCCACAGCAAAAAACATCAATACTTCTGGCTCAAGATAAGCCGGGTCCTTCAAAATAAAAGCACCATGAGTTCCGCTTTGATTCATTTGGACAATTCTTATTAAAACTTTAGTGTAATAGTACTTAATTCACCTTTATTATAAAAGCTGTTTATTTAACTTTATTATATGGCACTAGCTACTTTATTTATTTACATTTTGATATTTGTAATAGTTTTTAGTAGTTAACATTAGTTTAGAAGAGATTGAAAAAATGTCAAGATATATATCATGTATCATGGTATAGCCTAAAAGTACTGTGATATTATTTTAAAGCCATATCACCCAGCCCTAGAGCAAATAGCACAGGAGCACTAAGATGGGTGCTATTTGAATTACAAGGTTCTTTTTAGTGTTATTTGTGCAGGTTTAGCGGCCAAAAACACCATGCAATCCTTTGCAAATTCACCCCCCAGACACTGAGAGGAAAGGAGGAGGAGAGTGAAGGAGTGAAAATAAAAAGTAGGAGGAAGAAAAGATGGATGAGGGAGAAAGGAGGTGGAAGTTGAAGGAAGTTGAGACAATGGAGCTGCGCATGATGAGTCCAGCAGCCCCCCCTGGACACATACAGAGAAAAGCAAACACACTTCTTCTTTTGCACACACAAACACAGTCATCACACACACGCATACACGCATACACGCATACACACACACACACACACACACACACACCACACAGTCATGGTTTTTTGCTAACAAAGGCTCTAGCCTGGGTCCTCAGCTCTTGGGAGATGAACTGGAGCTGATAAATTTAGCAAAAACACAACTCCCCCAAGGCCACACACACACACACACACACACACACACACACATACATGCGAACATGAATAATAGGGGACTATCTAAGTGTACTATCCAAGAGGGAACCTTTATTAGCAGTCATTTTAAAAATACAAAACTAGAATTGAAAATTTACTTTTGAGGTCTTCTTTCACAATATTACTGCAAATGTGATTTTTACAATTTTTTAAAGAAATTGCCAAGAGGGGACCTGAAGCCTTGAGCGACGTCTGCCTATCAAAGGGGGGACATCCATATACTGCAGTCAAACTGGTTTATCCTGGTTCTCTCACCTATAGAGTGCTTCTTTTTCACTAAAACTTCATTTGTATCTTTAAAAATGGGTATGTAAACTTTATTGCTTGCAATATATCAACATTTTTTGTGATAATAAATATTACAGAAATAATACTTGCCAAAGCAAAGTATATCTTTTAAAGAAGGCTCCCATAATCCTGTGAATTCAGTTTTATCTTACTATTTACTGTTAATAACTTTATTGTTGTCTTTGTTTTATATGTATATATATATATATATATATATATATATATATATATATATATATATATATATATATATATATGTATATTTAGACCAGACCAATTGTAACTACCAATGTATCACCAAAATTCAGAAAAATAAATCTATAAACGAGTAACATTATACATAAAATGATCAGCAATATAATTACTTATTTTAATAAATAATATATTTATTTTAATTAGTTAATCACTATAAAATGATTTAACACAAGTCTGTGACTAATCCTTAAAAGCTGTTTGCTTCCAAAAGAAAGAAATCAAACTGTGACATGACAGATGAGCTCAGGTCCAGAGAAGTCAGTGGCGTTTCTGGATTTTGTTGAATCTGGCTTTCACTTAGCATAGTAGAGTCTTAAATTGCATTTATAGATGCAGTGATGAACTGTGTTCACTGTCAGTGGTTTTCAGTGTCCCCAAGCTCATTTTGTGATATCATGTTGGTATTTAATGCAGTGCAGCTTTATGGGTCAAAGGTCATGGCCATTCATTTTTGGTTTTTAGCCTTGTCCCTTTTATGCAGAGATTTCTCAAGGTTCTCTAAATCTTTTCATGCTATTATGGCAGATAGTTAATGGATTTGAACAGCAAATATCTTGTTTTGTAATGTATTCCTTTGTGTTCACAATAGTTTTTCAGTGATGGATGAAACACCTGTGTTTGTTAGTGTATTTTAGCATTATCTAATCTAGACCCCATTCAAAGATGTTTGTTTTTTAATGACTACAGTCTGTAACACATACTACACACACTGGCATGCAGCATTGTCACAGTGCACAGAGAGTGTGCGTGAAGTGAAAGGCACATAATAAATGTTACGATAAGTTCACAATGACACTCAGCTTTACAGGACTTTACATTCCAGTATTGTAAACTGAAACTTTTCTTTAGCACTTAAAGTTTAACTGGTATGTTAGTGTTTTTGATGGGCATTGAAATGGTGATGAGCCACCAACAACTCATCTCAAAACCATCACAACAGGATACACATCTATGAATGGGCCTTCATAAGTCGACTTCTGTTTGTACTCTTTGAACTTTGCACTCTAAAAAGAAAAAATGTCCACACTCCATTTCCTTTTGTAAGAAAACTAAAAAAGGAGTTTTAAATTAAAATTATGTAACATCAAACTTTGACTTGACCTTTAAAATTGTTCAATACTTACCTGACCAGTTTTCACAAGTAGTGAATGTCAATCAAGTTTTCAATATACTTGTGTTCTCAGTCTGTACTTAAAGAAATGCAACTTGTTTGTTGGTGCACATTACAGAAGAAGGTCCACCCTTGAGTAGGATATAATGACATGAGTCCACTGTTGGCTGGTACATAATGTCACAAGTTCCTTCTTAGATAGCACGGAGTGACATTCACACTCAACCATGTAAAGCACATACAAACATATTTAATAATACTTGTGAAAAAAATCTCATCTGAATAATGTTACATTTCTTCTTCAAATATGATTTGTTAGTATGTTTGTGTAACAGAATATAAAGGCTCAACTTTAGTGGCTGGCTTAACCTTTTTATGGCTTGATACTGTATTAATGGGAAATTATGCCCATTTCTAAAATACATACATATTATTTCTATGATCTAAGGCAGTCTAAAAACATTAGTAAACATGGGCAACTTGCTCCCATATCCAAAAACTGGAGTGCTTGTGATGTCATGTGATATAAAGTGTAGAGTTGCTCCATTGATATGAAATTGTGAAAGATTTTCTAGATGACACTGAGAACAGCCAGAACAATGTTATAAGTATATGGGAACATTTTCTGTTACAGAACTGACAACACCAATATAATAAAGTTCATTTTGGGTTTAAGGGATAACAAACATTCTGTTGGTCCCCAAAATTAGGCTCTCGATGAGCAGAAGGAGCAGCTCCAGACTTTATACTTCATGACATTACAAGTCTGAGACTTCTTTCTCTAGTGTCTAGATCAGAGATATCACACATACTGGCTGATCCCTTGGCCATGGAAAAAACATACTGGAATTCCTACTTTAGATGTTCACCTTTACAATGAAGGGTTTCCCAGAAAGGACCAAAACGATATAAAGGTCAGCAACAGTATTTGCTGATTAATCATAAAATAGATTTATTATCAGACTTTTACTGGAAATTCCCATTAAGAGTTATTACAAGCACAGGATCTCTTTTACAATGTATGTGTGTGCTTTCAATTTATATGCATAAGAATGCATTTTCTTTGTTGATCAACATTACAGAAAAAAGGGCCACACATATAGAATAAAGCGACGGTGGTCCCAAGTTGGCTGGTACATAATGACACAAGTTCCCTTTTGGATAGGACAGAGTGATATTCACACTCCACCATAGATTAATGAAAAAGAAATAGAAAGGTGCATTTTGTAAAGAGAAAAATATCTAATACAAAAATGTATCTATTCAGTAAAGCTTCTCATTGTTTAGTAAATTGGCACCAGAAATGTTGCCATTGTAGCTTTTTAAAATAAAGGCTATAATGTGAACACAATTATAACTTGTCTTAATATTCACTGTGACGTGACAGATGAGCTCAGGTCCGGCGGAAGTTGGCAGTGTTTCTGGATTTTGCTGATATCTGGCTTTCACTTTGCATAGTTAAGTCTTAATTTGCATTTATAGATACAGTGATAAACTGTGTCCACTGTCAGTGGTTTTAGTGTCCCCGAGCTCATTTTGTGATATCCTTCAGTCATGTTGGTATTTAATGCAGTGCAGCTTTATGGGTCAAAGGTCATGGCCATTCATTTTTGGTTTTAGCCTTGTCTCTTTTATGTATTTCTCAAGGCTCCTTTTCATGCTATTATGATAGGTAATGGATTTGAACACCAAATATCTTGTTTTGTAATGTGTTCCATTGTGTTCAAAATGAATAGTTTTTCAGTGATGGATGAAACACCTGTGTTTGTTAGTGTATTTTAGCATTATCTAATCTAGACCCCATTCAAAGATGTTTGTTTTTTTAATGACTACAGTCTGTAACACATACTACACACACTGGCATGCAGCATTGTCACAGTGCACAGAGAGTGTGCGTGAAGTGAAAGGCACATAATAAATGTTACGATAAGTTCACAATGACACTCAGCTTTACAGGACTTTAAATTCCAGTATTGTGAACTAAAACCTTTCTTTAGCACTTAAAGTTTAACTGGTATGTTAGTGTTTTTGATGGGCATTGAAATGGTGATGAGCCACCAACACCTCATCTCAAAACCATCACAGCAGGATACACATCTATGAATGGGCCTTCACTAGTTATCTTCTGTTGACCCCATTCAAAGAGGTTTGTGCAACCCAGAACTAAGTTTTTATTATTGTTATATCTATTTTTTGGTTGTTTTTGATAACTATAGTTGGTAACACATAGAGTTGTAAATTAGTTGGCAAATACAGGGCTGGTATACAGCATTGTCACTGCGGCACAGAGAGTGTGCATGAAGGCATGTGAGATTGCTAAAATAAGTTTACATTGACACTCAGCTTTACAGGTCTTTACATTCCAGTGTTGTCAACTGAAACAACTCTTTAGCACTTAAAGTTTAACTAATGTTAATGTGTTTCTGATGGCCATTGCGTTAAAAATTCAGACAAACAGAGCCACTGAGAGCCAAGATGCCCTACTGCTTTAGAGGGCCACTTAATAAATAATTACCTTTCAATTATTTCAGTGATATTACATACATGTGGTTATTATGTCACTTCCCAGCAGATGTTTCTTCATGTGAAAAACATGTTTAACTCCTTTTTTTGAATAGCTTGTAGTCAATTGTGCAATTGACGACAAATGTGGAATTCTGCTTGTATTTCTACTCTTTACAGTTTAACATTATCTTACCCAACATCCACTTGTTTAACACAGGAAAGAGGAAAAAGCCATGTTTCAGTCAGATACAACATCTAGGATATGAGAAGTAAGCAACCCTGAAGCCCAATGTGTAATGTCCTCACGCCCATAACGACCATCGTCAGCTAGAAGAAACCATCCCCCGCACTGCAGGGAATCAAGGCCTGACAGATTTTCACAGGCTGACTTGCAGAGAATCAAACCCCTCACCCACTGCAGGTCACTCACTTCTTAGTGGCAGCAGTCTCCACTGTTCAACACTCAAAGTTAGGATCTGAGAATCATATGGGTGCTGGTCACTCCACCTCTTCAGTGTAGAAGAAATTACATATTTTGTCCACTTCATCAACTGAAGGCCAAGTAAATATAAAAATATATCTATAAAACTGTGTGTGAATGTAATAAAGACAGATTGCTTTCTAAAGAATGCACAAAGCCATTGAATCAAATGTACGTAGATCATACAGAGATGAATAACATTTTTTTTCACACATATGAATACTCAGCCTCTTTTAGGGATGCATCTTACTCCATAAATGTGGTAATTTTACGTGTCGGTATCATCTTTCTGAAGCTGGCATTACTGTATTATAGGCATCATTAATAATTTGTTAACTGACTGTTAATTATACTTTTGTCAATACTCCTTGATAACCAATGAAGAAATGATAACTAATTAACTTTACCCATTATAAGTAATGTTATAGATTATTTTATTAGTCAAATACCAAGACTTATACAGTCTTGTATAAATACATAAACTAAGTATTAATGGTTTCCAACTAATTTGTAAACCTTTGTAAAAACAAAAAAAGTAAATTATACAATATAAATATCTCTTGGATAGATAGACCAAATATTTATAACACTTTGTTAACTATTAATAGTTGGTTTGAAAACTGTTTATAAACATTGTTTGGATGGTTTCTATAAAGTTGCAACTGCTAATGGTAATAAACTGTTAAACTGTTAACAAATACCATGTAGCAGATCTTGAAATACTATTTGGAAGACCATTATAAAGTTGCAGTTGCTATTTAAATCTTTTGAGTCACTTAATAAATAATGTCTTTCTAAGCACTTTGTAAGGTATACATACATGTTTGCCCTTCATTAAATTTTTAATAGGTTACAAAAGTTGCAAAACAACAATAACCCACTACATTTATCTTTGGCTCAAAGTTGCATGTCAACATTGACTTTCTGTTCATATATGTGTTTAAAATGATAATCACACAATCAGGACACAAACATGTACTCTTAGCTCACCTATAAAACATTTAAAAGGGCCAAATTAGTTTTACTCCATACAATCAATAACCATTGACAACATTTTAACTATCTAAATAATGTTTGTAGATGCTTTACAGAGTATCTAATTCTGTAGTATTGTTTTACCTCTTTAGTTAAAACAGAACCTTTTATTATAATTAGAATAATGAAATGTAAACTTGAGGCAATAACCTGTGCAACATCAAAATGGTATGTCATGAAATAACAGATGTAATCATTAGGTAACTGAATATGTTCAACTACTTAAATATCCATAATAGTACAAGTTTTGAAAAAAAAACAGTATTTAAAATGGGAATTAAAGTGGAGAATTGTATGCCTACTCCATTACAATTTCAGGGTGTTCTTCCCAATAATCCAGGGATGTTGTACTAACCAAGATAAGCAGTGTGTGCTACTTGTTAAACCCAGGATGGGGGAATAAGCCACGTTTCAGTCAGTCTAAATCAGATACAGCATCTTGGATATGAGAAGTTAGCAACCCCTTAGCTCAATGTGTCATGTGCTAACGACCATCGTCAGCTAGAAGAAACCATCCCCCGCACTGCAGGGAATCAAGGCCTGACAGATTTTCACAGACTGACTTGCACAGAGTCAAACCCCTCACTCACTGCAGGTCACTCACTTCTCAGTGGCAGCAGTCTCCACTGTTCAACATTCAAAGTTAGGATCTGAGAATCATATGGGTGCTGGTCACTCCACCTCTTCAGTGTAGAGGAAATTACATATTTTTGTCAGCTTCATCAACTGAAGGCTCATAAATCTAACAATATATCTATAACACCATGTGATTGCTTACTTAATAATGCAGAGCACCACTGAATCAAATGTTTAACATCTTAGAGAGATGAACAACAATTTTTCACAAACAAATGAATATTTAACCTCCTTTAGGGATGCATTTCGCTCCATAAATGTGCTGGTAATTTTACATGTCAGTGTCATCTTTCCTAAGCTGGCTGTTAACAGACTGTTAATTTCACTTTTGTCAATACTACTTGATAACTAATAAATAAATTGCAACTACTGATGGTACGCTGATACACTGATACACTACTGATGGTATATTGTTAAACTGTTAAAAATACCATGTAGTGGATCTTGACATATTATTTGGGAGGCCATTTTAAAGTTGCATTTGCTGTTTTAAATCTTACAGTCACTTAAAAATGCTTTGTTTCTCAGCGCTGTGTTAAGCATGCATACACGTTTGCCCCATTAAATGTTTTATAGGTTAGAAAACTATTTATTTTCATATATAAGTTCAAACTGATTTATGACCAAACCTTTTAAATTTATATCACTGCAGCTCAAATGAAAAGGGTTCAGGAGGTGAAAAATGGACTACATAAATTCAACATTACAGATCAATAACAAAACCTATGTTACAAAACTACAATAATCCACCATGTTTTTTCTTTGGCTCAATGTTGCATTCTGACATTTTATTTCTGTTTCCTGAATATGTTTAACATGATGATCAGACGATCACTCTTACTCTTTAGTTTTGTTTTACTCCTATAGTTGAAACCAAACCTTTATTATGATTAGAACAATTAAATGTTAACTTGGCACAATAAACTATGTAACATCACAATGGTTTGCCATGAAATTCATGTAATTATTAGGTGATTAAATATGTTCAAATATTTAACTATCCAGTAAAAAAAGTACTACTTTTGTATCAGTATTCAAGCTAGTGGGAATTTGAGTGGAGAATTATATGCCCAATCTGTAAACTTTTAGGATGTTCTTCCCAATAATCCAGAGATGTTGTACCAGCTAAAATAAGCACTGTGTGCCACTTGCTTAACCCAGGACAGGGGACAGACCCATGTCTCAGGCAGTCAGAGTTGGATGTAACATTCTAGCTAATATAAATTAGCATCTCTGAAGCTTAATGTGGAATGGCCTATTGACCATCGTCAACAACAAAGAAACCAACCCCACACTGCAGAGAATCAAGGCCTGGCACAGAGCTGCACACGCTGACCCCTCACCCTCTCCAAGTCACTCATTTCTCAGAGGCAACCTTAAAGGCACATGGGTGCTGGACACTCCACTCAGTCAATGTGGAGGATTGTTTAATGCTTACATCATAAACTAAAAACCCTTTAAGGAATTTGAAATTCTTCATATAAACCAAAACTGTGTTGAATAATAATAAGTCCCTCTGGTCACTGCAGCATGCACACAGAGAGATGGCAAATCATTTAATCCAATACAAAATGAGTAGTCAGCCTCTGTTAAAGACACAATCCATAAATGTGCTGGTAATTTTGGATGCCAGTACACCCATTTAAAAACTCTCAGTTCCCTCTCCTACAACAGAAGACTTCAAAGGTCTCAGCGTTATTTTTTTATTTTACTTGAAAGTGAATCCTATTTTGATCCTAGTTCTGCAGTTTTTGTATTGTTGGCTGTTTTATATTTCTTTAGTTGTTTTAGTAGTTGTAGTTGTTTTGGTTTTCTTGAGATCTAGTAATGTGTATATACAATTTTATCTGTCTAATGCAGATTTAAGATTAATTTAAAACATTGGAGAAAATATAAAACAAAACAAAACAAAACAAAACAAGAAGTGTCATTTTGTACAGGCCAAGAGGGGACAAAGTGTGGACTGACTTTCCTTTTTAGAATTTAAAGTTAAAGTACAGCCAAAAGTACAGCCAAAACCTATAGAATTTGAAATAGTTCATCTCAGCAGTTGAACAGAGGGTTTCAGAGGTTAATCATTCCTCTAACTGACTTATCCCTGTAACTGAGACAAACTGATTGCTCACAAAACCTCCCATATTATAAATACCATTAAAGATTGCTCTAGTCATTTATATCATGATGGGTTGTCAATGTGTTTTCAACACAAGGTAAAAAGGAGCACACTCTTAAACAGCAACTCAAAAACTTATTCAGGTGCACGATTCAAAAAGCAATGTACGAAAAAACTAAAATGATATTTCTATCTCCAATTTCCTAAAAAAATAAATAATTTTATTATTACATTTTTGTAAGATTATTTTCTTTGAACAATAATGCATCTAACTTCTTTTTTTCCTATTCTTTGTCATTTATCCATGTTGAAATGGGAATGTCACTCTATACTATATATCTAAGATGGAACTTGTGTCAATATATACTAGCCAACAGTGGACTCATGTCACTTTATACAACTCAAGTGTGGACCTCTTTTCTGTAATGTGGAGCGACAAATAAAATGGATTCCTATAGATGGGCACACATACATTGGATTTCAACCATAACAATAAATGCCAAATTCAGCTGATTCCTGTGAATTCTGGGAGACCCTGCAATTTTGTCAAATCACTGCAACTATACAGAATTCTTAACTATTTAAACCGGTTAAAATCTGATTTTCACTGTATGTCTGCCCACAACTAATCCACTCAGTTCCTCAGTTGCCCTCTAAGTATTTCTGAGTGGCTCTGATGTTTTACAAAGAAGACTTTGGACCAGCAAAGCTATTTTTAAATTATTTGCTTCATTTTATGCAAATATTGGCTCTGAAAAGGCATCATTCAATGATGATGAAACTTTATTCCTTTTTTTAAAAAAAATAATAACATTTTTGTTTTAATATTCTTTTCCCAATAGAAAAAAAAACTTTAAATCCTCAAAAATAAAACCTAAAACTTGCATGGCATTTTTTTTGCTTGTAAAAACTGTTAAATGGAAGTTTTGAGTACGTCCATCCATATTCTCAAGTGATGCTAGCCACGCAAGATGTATGCAGATGTGCCTCGTGCTGTCTGGCTGTCTACTGACGTATAATAACAATGCCGCTGGCTCTGTCCGGCTATGTTCTCATCTCACATCATCCTGCCATGATCCAGATTGATGCAGGTATGCCAAAAGCACTGACAGAGGGAATGTATTTGAAAAGTTAACAATGAGAATGGACTGGGGTAGCTCCCTTTTTAAACACAGTGTCAAGCTATAAAATGGTAAAGACATCCACAACGGCTGAGCCTTTATATTCAGTTACAAAAATACATACTTACAGATCCTTTTAGAAGCAAAAAAATTACATGATTTAGTTTAGATATATTTACAAGTAACTTGTGTCATTATGTACCAGCCAACTGTGGACCCCTGTTGCTTTATACTACACAAGTGTGGACCTCTTTTGCCTGTAGAGTAGATCAGCAAATAAAATGCATTCCTGTGATTATAGAGAAAAAAAACATATGTACATTGTAAGATTGACAGAAATCTAGTGCTTCTAGTGCATCTAAAAACTCAAAGGGAGTTTTGGAGGATTGAGCTAATCTCAAGGTTAAGTTAAATTCTGATAATAAACTAATTTAAGCAATTCATTAAAATTAGTAAAGATCTTGCTGGTATTTTCTCTCCACATTTTCTTCCTACCCTTATTATTATTATTATTATTATTGTTGTTATTGTTATTTCTCCTTTCTTTAGATTTAAAAATATTTCCTTGCCCTCTGGGGAAGCCGTATTGTAAAACAGTGTCAAGCTAGATGGTTAAGCCATCCACTAAAACTGAGCCTTTATAGTTTGTTATAAAATATTAGTTATAATTATAATAATCACAGTCATTGTAATCATAGTTGAGGAATAATTTTTGAATTATTTAGGTGAGATTCTTTTTGTGTAAGTCT